>NW_019416909.1:36237-64538 GCF_000390285.2 Anoplophora glabripennis | reverse complement strand
TTTTGAAATTTCACACTAACAGCTGAAATATTATTTAGCATAAGTAGGTAATAGGGCACCTGAGCCTGGGAAAATTTCTAGGACCGTGGGAAACTTGAAACTTGTGTTTTTACCTAATTCCCAAAAATTTGGCCTTTGTCGGCAAAGATCAAAGGATGCCGCCGACAGGTGTTAATTACAGGTGTGCAGCAGGGCCGGCCCCTAGGGCTTTGCCCCACTTGGGGCCCCCGTCCCACGTTGCCTCTAGGGCTTCGCCCCACCTGGGGCCCCGCGTCACCTAAGGCTTTGCCCCGCGTCACCCTCGCGTAGTATCCCCAAGCAGCCTCCACGTATTCCCCACGTAAGCAGCCTCTAATGTCCGAGTATGTCCCGCGAGGGGCTTCGCCCCCGGGCCCCCAACGCGGCCGCGCTTGTAGCCGCGGTGTTCTTAGCGCTTATCAGTAGCCGGGTCTAATAACGTCGTATATGCTTGGCGTTATCAGTAGATGACGTCAGACGGAGGGTTCGCGGTGTACTTGGCGTTATCCGTAGATGACGTCAGACGGAGGGTTCGCGGGGTTCTTGGCGTTATCAGTAGATGTCGGGAGGATTCGCAACCTGCGGTGTTCTTGGCGTTATCAGTAGATGACGTCATTATCGTAACCCGCGGTGTACTTGGCGGAATGGTGTGGGCGGTATGGGTCTAATAACGTCGTATGCCGGAATGATATATAACAGTTTAAAGTGCTTAAACTAAAGGAGCGAAATAGCGGCATGTGTTAAAGGAGGAGGGACATCCTTCTTCATCGGAATCTCAAACGTTCAAGACATAATGTAATAGTGTTACGTTATTTGCGTTAAATATTACAGTTGTATCAAGAAAACCAAAAGCCGTGAATAATAATTTATTGCAACTTGGGCCTGGTAGATATGATAACAAGTAATGAGCGCTGTCCGGATGTGATAAGAAATATCGCGGACAGCAGGCGACCGTTTTAAAACTGTAGGATAGTTTTATCATCATCCTGTAGACTGTTTGAAGCAAAAATATTCATTTTTAAAAGCGAGTCTCTCTCTTTACATGATGTGCCGTTGTTCTGGTGTGTGTGTGCGAGTGATGTGTCCTGTGATTGATATATACGGATACCTTTGCAATAAAGAAAGGTAAGTCAACATACATTTTCTATATAAAAACCAGGTCGAAAATTTCCAGCCGAAAATAATAATTTACCATAATCATTAAAAATCATTAATCTAAACTACATTAAAAACTTGGAACTATTCATAAAAATATCAAATTATTTCAAAACCCATAAATTTAATTAAAAACAGGAAAAAATAAAAGCTTCTAACTGAAAAGAAATCAGATAAAAACCATATTATTTTAATTTCAAAATAATATCTAGAAACTTCGAACTTACTAGAAAATTTCTAACAGAAAATAAATATTTAAAAAATAATAATTTTCCTATAATCATTAAAAGCATTAATCTAAACTACATTAAAAACTTGGAACTATTCATAAAAATCCACAGTTAAATAATACCAGAAACTTCAAGAAAATATCAAAAACTTCTAAACGGAAATAAATCATAAAATTCCATTAAAAACCATTAAAAGCATTAATCTTTACGAAACCGAGTAAAAATCATTAAAAGCATTAAAAACTTGGAACTATTCATAAAAATTTCAAATTATTTCAAAACCCCGTAAATTTAATTAAAAACAGGAAAAATATTAAAAGCTTCTAACTGAAAAAGAAATCAAACCAAAAATCATATCGTTTCAACTTTCAAAATCTACAGTAAATAATGCCAGAAACTACAAGAAAATATCAAAAATTTCTAACTGAAAATCATAAAATCAGATTAAAAAAGAAAATTTATTTAAAAAATCCTATAATCATTAATCTTTACGAAACCGATTAAAAATCATTAAAAGCATTAAAACCTGGAGCCGTTCATAAAAATCATATTATTTCAAAATCTACAGTTAAATAATACCAGAAACTTAGAACTTACTAGAAAATTTCTAATTGAAAATAAATCATAAAATCATTTAAA
The DNA here is from genome assembly GCF_000390285.2 of Anoplophora glabripennis. Classification (NCBI taxonomy): domain Eukaryota; kingdom Metazoa; phylum Arthropoda; class Insecta; order Coleoptera; family Cerambycidae; genus Anoplophora; species Anoplophora glabripennis. The sequence continues at coordinate 62,496 of NW_019416909.1, read as the reverse complement.
ATGCCCCGTAAAATAATGCTAGAAACTTAGAATTTAAAAATTTTAAAAACGAGGTAAAAACCAAAAACCTATAACTGAAAATAAATCGTAAAAAATCAATCAAAATCCTATTATTATTTCAGCAGGAAAAAAAGTCACTAATCATAAATTCAAAAAACGTGATGAAAAAGCTTTTATTTAATAAATCAGCCAAAAAACAATTAAACTGTTACCTTCGACGAAACTACTAACAGTCATTAACAAGATGGCGATCGAATCTAAAGTATTAATTTTTATAGGCAGAGGAATGGTCCTACATGGAAATATACGTAAAATTGAGAGCGGCATGGAAAGGCGCGAATACAAGAAGATCATTTTAATGGCCAAAAGCAAATCAGAGAACAACAGAGACGCGGAGATCCGACGGGTAAGTTATTACTTGCATGTCGTTGCTTCCAGTTTCTGCATTTTTTCAGATCGCGTCGTAAATACAGATTTAATACACAGTCTTCTATACTGGCTTAGATCTGTATCGCGTCGTGTAGGGATCTATCTTAAACGATTACCTAAGGGTAATCATTGGATTTTTCCTTACCAACGAAAAAAGGGTTCAGCCAAACGCGAAAATACTTAAATCCGTTCGTGAACGCGAAAGGCCTTCGGGCTATCGAAACGAAAAAACGGCTGTCTTGTGATAGGAAATACGCGCTGTACTCCCAGCGCCATTCAAACATCTCGACGGCTGTGTTTCAAACTAAACAGATCCGTTGTGATGATAAGCGGCTTTTCAATGACTCTTTACCATTAAAAAAAATATTCAAAATTTTTAATAATTTTCTATATAGTAAAGTACAGTTTAACGCTAAATTTTTCATAAATTTTTAGTAAAGTACAGTAAGACGTAATTTTTTCATAATTAATTTTTACATATTTAATTTTTTCATAATTTTTCTGTATTTAGTAAGTACGGTTAGAGGTAATTTTCGTAAAATAATTTTTCTATTTTTGTAGTTTGATGTAATATTTAATTTTTCATTAGTAAGTACGGTTTGTGGTATTTTTCGTAAAATAATTTTTTCTATATAGTAAAGTACAGTTTAACGCTAAATTTTTCATAAATTTTTAGTAAAGTACAGTAAGACGTAATTTTTCATAATTTTTTAGTTAGACGTAATACACGAAATAATTTCTTTATTTTCCGTTTATAATTTCTCCGTTTTATAAGTACAGTAAGACGTATTTTTTCATCATATTTAATTTTTCGTAATTTCTCCGTTTTTAGTAAAGTACAGTTTTGATCTAATTTCTACGTAAAATACTGACTTTCATTTTTCTATATTTTTTCATAAAAATTTCTATATTATTTTTGACGTAATTTTTTCTATATATATTTAGTAAAGTACAGATTTTCATAATAATTACGGTTTGAGGTAATTTTCGTAAAAACTTACCAACTGAACCAAGGAAACGTCACAGAGCGCGGTGGTGGGGGCGGTTCTTTGATAGCCATATGGGGCCTCAACAACAGCAAGTTGGAAGCCCCGGCAACTCAATTCCACAAAAATATGTTCGCACGTATGCGCACAAACGAAAGCGTTATCTATACATGCCCCTTGAAGGCGACGACCCTTATCTTATTAGGACTGGTATTACAGACGCCAAGGGCTGTACTCTCCCGCATGAAAGCGGTACCTGTCACGCTAACGTGAGGAAGAAAGTCGACCACCAGCTCACCACCAAACCCTCGCGAGCACCACACACACACACACACACCTCCGTACACCTCAACAGATCAGCGAAGAAAGAACGATTAAAGCTTAAGATGCGCACCGTTACCACCACGCATATCACGTGCTTTCTACATCTTACGTGCGCTATCAACCCGTATGTGCTTCGATGTACACGCAAAACGTATCAGACTAGGCGGAATCTTAAAATTAGCATTGATTCTTATGGCCGGAACGCACAAATCGTGGATATCAGGGGGCCTTTTTGTTATCGGTTAGCCGTTGTTTGACGAGCTCGCGCGCGCGCGTGGGCGTAATTATCAAGTGTGCCACAACTTACACGCGTTTTAATGGGGAAAACGCTACACTTTGCCAAATATCGTAAATTAACACTGATTCTAATGGCAAAGACGCACAAATCGTAAACTTTAAGAGGCCTTTTAGATATCGACCGTTAGGGACAGGTTCGAGATCGAGGTTTCGAGCGGAGTATAAAAGCCGGATGCGGCGGTATATCTTCCATTCAGTACGCTGTCTTGAGTCTTATCTAAACGCGCTGTTATCATATTTGATTTTTTAAAAAAGGGGTGTTGAAACGTCTTCAATAAAGGTGAGTTTTAAAAAATATGGCGTGTCGCATATCAAATTAAACGTCTTGTAATAAGATAGTGGGTTTCATTGATATTTTTTCATTTGTTCGCGATCGATGATATGCTTGCCCCGTAGTAGGTAGAAAGCACCCACTATCTTTTCGTTTTACTCACTTTCAAAATTTTTTGTCTTATACTTTTTGTGAGAATATACGCCCTATTTTCTTAATCAAACACATCTTAATCACGTGACCTCTTTTCAGGCTCAAAATTATATCTCACCGACACCGGTTACCTGAAAGGTAATAACTACGCGCCCCCGTGCGATCTTCTAGCCCGTTTATCTTTGAAGTGTTAAGATCACAGTTTTCTTCTTCTCGTACTCTACGCTATTCAAGATGTCTAAATTTTCGATCGTCAAAGACACAACCCGCATGGTCCGCCGCTTCAATTTGATGGGACGTACCTTGGAGTTTAAAATCAAGCCGGTGCCCGTCGGTGAAGAACCCGTAGGGTGGGTTAAAGAGGCTATCCAGCAGGCCGTAGCTAAAGGCGCCGAAGGTCTTAACCCCGAAGACCAGGTGTCTTTTTCGTTTTGTTCGAAGGACTTTGCCAGAGGTGATGGCTGGGTCCGTTTCAAACCAGCTAAAGAAGTTACCTACGACGACGTGTGGGACGTCATCTCCAGCGTCTATCAATCCAACTCCGCAGGGCTAAACACCGAGACGTTCTGTTTAGGCGTGACCTCCGTGAAGATGCCCGCAGGGAAAGGCCGTGGCGAAAAGTACAATACCTTCAACGAGGAGTGTGTCAAGCGTCGCGGTATCATCGTCATAAACAATAAAGACAATTTGTGTTTGCCGCGCGCCCTCGTCGTAGCAAAAGCCAACGTGGACAAGGACACAGAGTATAGAAAAGTTCGTAGAGATATCGGAAAGCTGCAGACTCTGCGGGCCAACGAATTATTACAGGCCGCCAATGTCGCCATTCCCGAAGAAGGTTGCGGTATCCCCGAACTACAAGAGTTCCAGCGCTATCTCACCGACTACCGCATCGTCGTGTACCAGTACGGTACCAAAGGCCGCGACGTGATATTTAAGGGTACCACAGAGGGCATCTCGTTAAATTTGATTTACCACGAGGGCCACTATAATGTTATCACGTCACTAACGTCGGCCTTCTGCTGTGATTATTACTGCGAGAGGTGCCAAGTGCCATATAATACTAAAAAAGATCACAGGTGTGGAGGTACCTGCCCTGCGTGCCAGAAGTCGCCCGCATGCCCGGAAGACATTGCCGTTACCTGTTCCGACTGTCAGCGTAGCTTCAGAGGCCGGCAATGCTACGACAATCATAGGAGCCAAGGATCAACGGAAAAGAGCTCGGTTTGCGAGCAGATTCGCCGTTGCCCCGACTGTCTCAAGGTGGTGATAAGGGGCAGAACCCATATCTGCGGGGAGATATATTGCAAGATATGCAACGTGCACGTCCCCGCAGACCACTTGTGCTACATGCAACCCAACACAGGGAAGCCGAAGACCACCGATCTTCTGTTCGTCTTCTACGATTTGGAGACGCGACAAGAAACAGCGAGGCCGGACGGATCACACCTGCACGAGCCTAATCTCTGCGTAGCGGCCAGCAGGTGTGACGGATGTATTGGCGAGAAAAACTTATATTTCTGCCAAAAGTGCGGATACCGCTTAGTCGTGTACAAGGAAGCAATTATAGACAATTTTCTAAAGTATGTGCTCGCTGCTAGACAGAAATTTAAACAGGTGGTGGTTATGGCTCACAACGGACAGGCCTTCGACCACCAGTTCTGCCTGAATTACATCCTGACACAGACGGACCTCACCCCCGAACTCATCATGCGGGGTACCAAAATAATTTCCATGGTCGTGGGGAACGTAAAGTTCCTGGACAGTCTCAACTACTTTCCCATGGCACTGTCCAAGTTGCCCAAGGCTTTCGGCTTGGGCGATAATTTCAAGAAAGGCTATTTCCCCCATCTTTTCAACACTGCAACCAACCAAAATTACGTGGGCCCCCTACCCGCCGCCGAATACTATGACCCCGATAATATGAAACCGGAAGAGCGCTCCAAGTTCCTAGAGTGGTACGAGGGCCACAAGGACGACGAGTTTAACATGCAGAGGGACCTCGTTGAATATTGTATATCGGACGTGGAGATCCTGACGGCCGCATGTCTCAAGTTCCGACAGCAGCTGTTGGAAACGGGAAACGTCTGCCCGTACACGGAAGCCTGTACCATAGCCTCTGCCTGCAATAAGGTGTATAGGCGCAATTTCCTACAGCCAAACACCATTGGTATCATCCCCAAAGGCGGCTACAGATGGCGCGACAACCAAAGCAAGATAGCCATCCAATGGTTGGTATGGGAGGAACACACCAGAGGCCTCAACATTTCTCATGCTGCCAAAGAGAAAGAAGCACGAGTCGCAGGGNAAAAAAAATTACAAAAACTTACCAGTTTGGCTAAGGGAAAGCGGCAAACGGGTCCAGAGGGCGGCTGCAGAGGCAGGTAATGGGGTGGGGGCGGTTCTTTGATAGCCATAGGGGGGCCTCACAATAATTAGTTGGAAGCCCCCGGCAACTCAATTCCACAAAAATATGTTCGCACGTATGCGCACAAACGAAAGCGTTATCTATACATACCCCTTGAAGGCGACAACCCTTATCTTATTAGGACTGGTATTACAGACGCCAAGGGTTGTACTCTCCCGCATGAAAGCGGTACCTGTCACGCTAACGTGAGGAAGAAAGTCGACCACCAGCCCAAATTCCCATCTTCTTAGCTTCGCAAGCACCACCTCCGTACACCTCAACAGATCAGCGAAGAATGAACAAGTACCGACATGTCTCAGCTAGTTAGCAACTTACTACGCACATAAGGTGTCACGTGTTTTACGTCAGGTTATCACGTTTTACGTCATGCTATTATCACATTTGAAATAATTATAGTTTTAAAAAAGGTGTTGAAACCTCTTCAGTAAAGGTGAGTTTTTTAAAAATATGGCGTGTCGCATATCAAATTAAACGTCTTGCAGTAAGATAGTGGGTCTCATCGAATTTTTTCTTTTGTTCGGATTAATGATATGCTTGCCCAGTAGGTAGAAAGCGCTCACTATCTTTTCGTTTTACTCACATTCGAAATTTTTTATTTTTCTCGTATACTTTGAAATTTTTGTGTGAATCACGCCCTATTTTTAAATCAAACACATCTTAATCACGTGACCTCTTTTCATGCATCACTTACCGGCACTAGTTACATGAAAGGTAATAACTACGCGTCCCCTACGGTCTTCTAGTCAGTTTATCTTCGATCTTTGAAGTGTTAAGATCACAGTTAGTCTTCTCTCGTGCTCGACGCTATTCAATCAACTTGTAAGTTTTTCAAATTTACTTTCGGTAGGAAGCGTTTATCAGCTTTTGGTATCTTTCAGACTACCACCACTGCAAGATGTCTAAATTTTTCATACTTAGAGATACTATAAAGAAGGTCCGCCGCTTCAATTTACAAGGGCGAACCTTGGAGTTTAAAATTAAGGCGGTACCCGTCGGTGAAGAACCTGTTGGATGGGTCAAGGAAGCCGTCATCCAAATAATTCAACAGGGAACCGAACACCTTAACCCCGAAGACCAGGTGTCTTTTTCGTTTTGCTCCAGGGATTTCGCCAGAGGTGATGGCTGGGTCCGCTTCAAATCCGCTAAAGAAGTTACCTACGACGACGTGTGGGGCGTCATCTCCAGCGTCTACCAGTCAAACTCCGCAGGGCTAAACACCGAGACGTTCTGTCTGGGCGTGACCTCTGTGAAGATGCCTGTCGGGAAAGGCCGTGGCGAAAAGTACAACACCTTCGAAGAAGAATGTGCTTTAAGGAAAGGAATTGTGAAAATAGACAATAGAGACAATTTGTGTTTACCCCGCGCTCTAGTAGTCGCCAAGGCTCATGTGGACAAAGACAGTGAATATGTGAAGGTGCGGAAAAGTACAGGAAAAATTCAGACAGAAAGGGCTTTGGAACTTTGTCGAAATGCAAATGTGTCGATTCCTGAAGGGGGCGCAGGTATTCACGAACTACAAGAGTTCCAGCGATATCTCTCTGACCACCGCATCGTCGTGTACCAGTACGGTACTAAAGTCCGCGACGTGATATTTAAGGGCTGCACAGAGAGCCCCTCGTTAAATTTAATGTATCACGAGGGACACTATAACGTTATCACGTCACTAACGGCGGCCTTCTGTTGCCATTATTATTGCGAGAGGTGCCAGGTCCCATATAATACTAAAAACAAACACAGGTGTGGCGGCACATGTCCGGCGTGCCAGCAGTCGCCAGCATGCCCCGAAGACATTGCCGTTATCTGTTCCGACTGTCAGCGTAGCTTTAGAGGCCGGTAATGCTACGACAATCATAGGAACCAAGGATCAACGGAAAAGAGCTCGGTTTGCGAGCAGATTCGCCGTTGCCCCGACTGTCTCAAGGTGGTAAAAAAGGGCAGAACCCATGTCTGCGGGGAGATATATTGCAAGATATGCAACGCCCTCTTGTGCGCAGACCACCTGTGTTACATGCAGCCCAACACAGGGAAGCCGAAGACAGCTGACCTTCTCTTTATTTTCTACGACTTAGAGACCCGACAAGAGACAGCGAGGCCGGACGGGTCCCTCCTACATGAACCAAATCTCTGTTTATTCAAGCAATGCTGCGGCACATGCCTCAACACGCCGCAGAAAATCTGTAGTAAATGCGGGGTTAGACTGCAGATTTTAAGGTGCAATGACCCCATTTCGCCGTTCCTCCACCACCTCATGACCATGAGGAAAAATTCAAGCAGGTGGTGGTTATGGCTCACAACGGGCAGGCCTTCGACCACCAGTTCTGCCTCAACTACATCCTGACGCAGACGGACCTCACCCCCGAACTCATCATGCGAGGGACGAAAATAATTTCCATGGTCGTGGGGAACGTAAAGTTCCTGGACAGTCTAAATTATTTCCCCATGGCGCTGTCCAAGTTGCCCAAGGCTTTCGGCTTGGGCGATAATTTCAAGAAAGGCTACTTCCCCCATATTTTCAACACTCCAGCCAACGCAAATTACGTGGGTCCCCTACCAGCCGCCGAATACTATGACCCCGATAATATGAAGCCGGAAGAGAGCTCCAAGTTCCTCGAGTGGCACGAGGAACATAAAAACGACGAGTTTAACATGCAGAGGGACCTCGTCGAATATTGTATATCGGACTTAGAGATCCTAACGGCAGCATGTCTCAAGTTCCGGGAACAGCTGATGGAAACGGGAAACGTCTGCCCGTACACGGAAGCCTGCACCATAACCTCTGCGTGCAATAAGGTGTACAGGCGCAACTTACTCAAGCCAAACACCATCGGCATCATCCCCAAAGGCGGCTACAGATGGCGTGACAATCAAAGCAAGGTAGCTATCCAATGGCTTGTGTGGGAGGAACACCAGCGACAAATAAATATCCAACACGCTGCTAAACAGCAAGAATCTCGAGTCGCGGGTGTAAAAGTCGATGGGTATGCCGCAGAGAGCAATCAGGTGTTTGAGTTCCACGGCTGCTACTATCACGGCTGCCCCGCGTGTTACAAGCACAATCGAGACGTGCCTATGCCTGATGATCCTTCTCAGACATTAAACACTCCCCACGAAACCACCCTTGCAAAGATACAAAGACTTCGAGACCTTGGTTACGAGGTCGTTGAGATGTGGGAGTGTACGTTTAGAAGATTAATGGCGCAAGACAGACAAATCGAAGACTACACTACCAATCACCCCTTAGTTACGCTGACACCGCTAAACCCCAGAAACGCATTCTACGGAGGACGTACAGGTAATACTTTCGAGTATTACAAGTGCGGCCCAGGGGAGAAAATCAAATACGTTGACGTCTGCTCTCTCTACCTCTGGGTCTGCAAATACGGCAAGTTCCCCGTAGGACACCCCAAGGTGTATGTGGGTGAGGAATGCCCTACAGATCTTCATAATGTAAACGGGGTAATTAAATGCAAGATCCTCCCACCCCAGAATCTCTACCACCCCGTGCTCTCGGCCAAGATGAACAACAAGCTCATGTTTGTTCTCTGTCGCACCTGCGGAGAACACATGAATAAGGGCGAGTGTCGGCATAGCAACGAAGAGCGAGCTCCGACAGGGACATGGGTGGTGGACGAGGTGTTGAAAGCCGTTGAAAAAGCTTATCGCCTGCTGACGATCCACGAGATCTGGAGCTACGACGTTCAGCAGTACGATAAGGTCACAAAGATCGGAGGTCTCTTCACGGGGATGATGAACAAGTTCATCTCCGTGAAACAGCAGGCGTCAGGGTGGCCTGCGCACTGCTCAAGCCAGTCAGACAAGGAGAGATATATTGAGCAGTTCCTCGAGAGGGAAGACGTCAGACTGGAGTTTGCGGAGATCGTGGAGAACCCCGGGCTACGATCTCTCGCAAAACTCATCTTGAACAGCTTTTGGGGGAAATTTGGACAGAGGGAGAACCAGCCCAAAACATCCATCGTGAGAAACCCCGCGGAATTCTTCGGCATGCTTACCAATCCTAGCATCTACGTTAATTCGGCGCTCCCGATCAACGAAGACACTCTCGTCGTCAATTGGGAGCACAAGTAGGAGGCCTACGACCCACTCACAACCGTAAACGTTGTCATCGCAGCGTACGTCACCACTCAAGCCCGTCATAAGCTGTACAGCTACCTGGAACAATTGGACGACAGGGTCCTGTACTATGACACAGACTCTGTAATTTACGTGGCTAAAGACGGAGAGTACGACGTACCAACGGGTGAATTCTTTGGCGACATGACGGACGAACTGGAAGGATACGGACCCGGAAGTTACATATCCGAGTTTATAAGCGGAGGGCCCAAGAACTACGCATATAAGGTCTTCTCCACCAAGGATAACGAGGAGAAGGTCGTCTGTAAAGTTAAGGGTATATCCTTTAACTACTCAGCCTCACGACTGGTATATTTCAACACCATAAAAGATATGGTGTTGGATACTTCCACCACCAGCCCGGTATGCGTCCGAAACATCTTGAGGACCAAGGAGCACGAGGTGATAACCGTACAGCAAACCAAGCTGTATAAACCTCTCTCCGTAAAGAGACGGTTCCTGGACGACCACAGCTCGGTGCCCTACGGATGGAAAAGACCCAGACATGAATAATTATCAGCCTGTTATCTATGTGACTTGTCTGTAACATTCTCTATATAACTAACTTGTATTGTAATTTAAAATAAAAAAATTAATTTTATCACTGCTTTTAATTTTCCTCGGAATTGTGTGTGTGTGTTTGAGATACTAATAGTAGAGAGAGTTGAAAAACATTTCTCAATCAAATTAAATCAATCACGTCTTTCAAGTTAATATTGTAAAAGGTGGAAAAGAAAGAGTAGCATAATTCGATTTTATTAAGGATATATGTACATAACATTACATTTCACCGTAATTTTTACATTTGCATTTTTTTAATAAAATTCTCTGAGGCTTTAAATGCTGGAAACGTTCACGTTCTTTCACATGGTCTAGAAGGGCTGCAGCATGTCCTCTTCTACGATGCGTTCCAGCGTATAAATGTAGTTCAACGTCTTTGGATTTGAATGCTTGCTGAAGGGGTCAAAGTTCATTTTAGACAGCAAGGCAAACGATACAGGTTTTTCGTCTTCATAATGTATATAACATGAAGGCTGTTTATCCAAGTACCATTGATTAATTAATACATCGTCGCGAATATTTAGCTTCCTTATCTCTCTCAAGGCTCTTGCTTTAAAGTAGAACGCTGTTTTCATTTTTACGATTTGTCACTACCAAGAACAAGACAAGAATGAGACGCTTGCTCAAGGTATTCTTATTATGTAGAAGGGGGTAAGAAATTAAATTGCGCTCGTATTTTAATCTATTTCTAGCATTTTATTAACGTCATTTACAAAAATTTCAATCGGTGTATTTACTAGTTTAAAATCATTGTATTTACATGTAATATACGGTATTTCGTCCTTGATGCGATTAAAAAGGCTTATACTGTTGGGGTTATACTCTAAATCTGCCACAACGCGCGCTTTCGGGTGCTTCTTCTGTAGCCTCTTCAAGGATTGCGGGAAACGCCTTCTCTGTGTTCTAATGATATAGTACGGATACTCGGTTGATTGATTTTTCTGTATTATAGCAAACATGTGTCGTTTGTTCGGGTTAACGACCTTTGGACTTATATCTTCAACGTAATTTTCCAACTTCTCATTCCGGGTTTTTAATTCGTGCAACTTGGACATTAGAGCTTCATTATCGTGTTGGTAGTTGGTCTTGAATTCGTTAACGAAATATTCCTTTACTATTCTGTAGCATCTATCATAAAAACTCTTGGAAATCCAGCAAGCAATATCCAACAGTAACTCTTCTCTCACATACGTTCCAGAAATAATCGTATTGTACACGGGGTTCTTATTGCCTTTTACCGTGTAGGAGGGGTCAGAGGATGTCGCTGGAGAATCCGAGGCATCACTTTCCGATGCATAATATCGCATAAGTTCTTTCGATCTTTTATTACGTAGCCAGTTATCAAATCTTCGGTTGCCGTCCTGGCATAGCTTTGTAGCGTTAAAGTAGCCTGTGTTCTTATCAACGACAATCTTAAAATCTCCATATAAACCGTACCAGTACTGGTCCTGGATTTGCTCAAAGCAAACATCTCTTAAACTTGACATTTTGAGCACGTCTGAACACTTTGAATGTTAGATGAAAAATGATTACTGTTGTTACTACACCGCTATTTATCATTCAGAAAAATGTCGGACAATATCCTTTAGTAAAATCAGTTCACACATAAAGAACTCCTTCTCCACACGATAACTTTCTAAAGCCTGATGAACAGTTGTCTCTGTCTCCCTTGCACTTGAAACTCTGGTTAGGTCTACGTAAAAGAACAAGTCAAAGTTGGCTCTATAATTGTTGAACTCCTTAAACCTTCTCTCAGGATCTTTAGTGTATCCCACTTTATATACATTTCTTGCTCCATACTTCATGGTTGTTGCTATGTAAACGTATCCCTCTCCCGTTCTCGGTAGTTGCATCCATCGAATAACTTCTTCAAGCATTGTAGGATGTAAATACGTTCCAGAAATAATGTCATATTGATTTCCATGTATATAGTATGAGCTCGGATACTTTTCTCCCCGAGCGCTTTCTGATACAAAATACCGCATAAGTTCTTTCGATCTTTTATTACGTAGCCAATATTTAAAATCTTCGACCGCCATCCTGGCATAGCTTTGTAGCATTAAAGTAGCCGGTGACCATTTCGATGATAATCTTAAAATCTCTATATAAACGGTACCAGTATTGACCTTGGATTTGCTCAAAGCAAACATCTCGTAGACTTGTCATTTTGAGATTATGTTAAAAACCACGTTTGAACACTTTAAGAGTCAGATGAAGAATAATTACAGACACTGTGATGACAATATTTATTTTTTTCTTAGCTCGATGCCTGAAGACCACTCCGCCGATGACTGAAGACAACGATTGCGCAGGCGCTTCTGATGGCGTAACAGCTCAATACCTGAAGACCTAACGTTAGGATGATGGGAGACGATAACGCAGACAGCTAATAATACTACTGCTGGAGATTATTGGTAAGTTACTGAATTATTCCCATATCATGGAGCTTGTTGATAATGTCACTACAGACACGATGTTCTTTAGTCAAACCACACTCTTCGATATAATAACGTAAATCATTTACAAGTTCATTGGGGTCGACTCTAATATCTCTTTCTAGCATATCTTCGTTACTCTCACAATCTGTTTGTTCATCATCATTATCCATGTTTGACAATTGATCATTATTATTATTGAGAGGTCTGTATATATATTTTCTATTGCAGGTACTGTCCTCGTCATTGCAGTCGAGAGGTCTATATATATATATTTTCTATTGCAGGTATTGTTCTCATGTTTCGCAATTGTTTCGCTGCTTTCTCCATATGATGATGTCAAGTGTTTATCTGTATTAACGGTCTTTATGTGAGCGTTCAAGCTATCTTTCCTTGTAAAACGGTCGTTGCATAAATTACACTCAAATTTTTTATCTTTATGCCTGTTCGTATGACGACTTCAGCTGCTGCGACAGGTAAACGCAGCACTATAGATTTTACATTTAAACATGTCGGATGCTAAACATCAAATGAGCTATACCTATAGGTACATACCTTATAAGATATGCTGTATATATATTCAGTTGAACGTGACATAAAACAAACGGCTAACAACCGGCTAATAACCGGNAACCGGCTACCAACGGCTAACAACCGGCTAACAACCGGCTAACAACCGGCTACCAACCGGCTACCAACGGCTAACAATCGGCTAACAACCGGCTAAGAACGGTTAACAACCGGCTAACAACCGGCTACCAACGGCTAACAATCGGCTAACAACCGGCTAAGAACGGTTAACAACCGGCTAACAACCGGCTACCAACGGCTAACAATCGGCTAACAACCGGCTAAGAACGGTTAACAACCGGCTAACAACCGGCTACCAACGGCTAACAATCGGCTAACAACCGGCTAAGAACGGTTAACAACCGGCTAACAACCGGCTACCAACGGCTAACAATCGGCTAACAACCGGCTAAGAACGGTTAACAACCGGCTAACAACCGGCTACCAACGGCTAACAATCGGCTAACAACCGGCTAAGAACGGTTAACAACCGGCTAACAACCGGCTACCAACGGCTAACAATCGGCTAACAACCGGCTAAGAACGGTTAACAACCGGCTAACAACCGGCTACCAACGGCTAACAACCGGCTAACAACCGGCTACCAACCGGCTAACTTTACTTCGCGTGACGGTTATCCAGTTTTGCGTGTCGGTTATCCAGTTTCGCGTGACGGTTATCCAATTTCGCGTGACGGTTATCCAGATTTGCCTGACGGTTACACAGTTTCGCGTGACGGTTATCCAGTTTTGCGTGACGTTTATCCAGTTTCACGTGCAGGTTATCGTTTTATTATCCTCAATTACGTAACGATTTAGTATATCTATCTTTTCCCATTCCGGATACTGCCTTTTCATATGTCACTTGTAGTAGTATGTCTATCTTTTTCTGTTCTATATCTGCATAGCGGAAGTATTATCTGCAAGTAACTATTTTCACGGAGGGTGATAGAGCCGTACATGTATCCTGTGTTGATTAGCAGAGATGTTCCACGTAATTCTTATTATCTCAAATAGATCTTCTGAGTGTAGTTCGTGTGGAAACTGTTAAAGTTTGTCCTTATTACGTTTTTGCCTTAAAATATTTAAAATTATTATTATTAAAATTTTCAGGTAGTTCCAGGGAACTCGTGCTGAACGTACAGGAGGCTAGATACGCCGAGGTCAGGCCAGGTATGTGTACTTCTATAATCAGACTTTTGGACACTAAAATGATCTTTTTTTTTGTATTCGTACCTTTCCAGCGTTACTCTCAATTTGTATATATTTCTGTTTTTTTCAATGTGGTGTTGTTATTTGTTGTCTGAGTCCTCCCCAAGGGGTCGAAGTTGTTCCTAGGGTGTCATGTAATCTACCCTATTTAGCTCAATAGTGTCGTCTGTTGAATGATTTTATATTTGCGTTATATTCAATCAATTCCACGCCCGTCGTTATGGCCTTGTTTATACAAAATAATCCTCTGTCGGGTTTTTAAATCATTATTTTTCCTTTAAAATTCTCTATGTAGTTTTGAAGCTCGTTTTGATTTATTATTTAATATCAGATTTGTGAATGCTTACGATCAGTTATCCTGATTCTTTCAATTTTGACAAATTTCTTGATCGGTGATTATTCGGAGGTTTACACCTCTTTTATGAGCTTTTAAGATTTGATATTAATAATCTGCTTTAGTATTAGGGTATACATACACAAATACTTAATTTGGCACTAGATATGAAATTAATCAAAGTCTTCAGACGTACCTTTCCAGCAGGTATATTAAACTCTTTATATGATCACTAGCTCCAGAAAAATCTCCATCATTTTTTCATCTGTAATTATTCCTGGTCCCTAAGTATTCTTTTACACGTTCTTTCTAAACTAAAATAGGTTTATTAGACAGTGGTAAGCACTTATTAAGTACTAACGCAGTCCTCTTAAAATGATATGAGGCATTCTCAACCATTATCATCTTCATATCCTGTATTAAACACAAATTGACTTTTTAAGTATATAAACGTTAACCGGTGCCTCGTTTTGCTTCTCTTTTTTCTTTTAGTATTAAAATATTTAAAACAGTCACAATCTTTTCTATGATAGGATTGGGCATTAATAAATTTTCCACAAAAGTCTGTATTTTACTTTCGCGCACACACAAACGATTTAAGAAGCATAGTCTATTTTTGAATAGGATGAATACCTATATGCTTCTATATATTAATAACTATGACTATCTCTCCAACCCTTTTTGGAGTAGGAGCTAAATGTTTTTTTTAGTCTCTGTGATTCACTAATTTGTTTTTGTTATTTCTTACATTATTTAGCCTCTATGAGATTGTGGTAACCAACCCCTTTGGAGTAGGGGCTAAATGTTTTTTTTTAGTCTCTGTCGTTAACTAATTTGTTTTTGTTATATCTCTCTTTCTCTCTCTGTTTTTTTATCTTTGTTTTGTGGGCTTTCTTTGTTTTTCGTTCCATGTCCTTTGTATGCTCACTTTGTATTTTCGATACAACCGTTCCGTAGATGTAATTCATTGAATTCCCTGATATGAATCATATTCTCTTTTCTATATGTGAAATAATGAAACTTGAAACTTTTAATATGAAGACTAAATTTACACAGCTTTCCTCATTGAAATTGACGGGGAATACGTCTGGCTTTAATTCGAATAATCAACTAGTTTGCGCTTAATTTAAATTTTTGAAGCTTTACGAAGTAACCGTTATTAACGATTAATCCACTTTTGATTGTGTGTGTGTGTACCGCCAGCCTGTACAAATCTGCGTTAATTTTTGAATAAATTTACCACTTATTTCGCAAATATCCATACTGTTTGATAATGATTCCGAGTCGTAGAAAACCGTTGCCTGAATTAAAATCTCTACACCCCATAATACTTATAATTAGTACACATACTGAGATTTTTTTCTCATTCCATGCCTCTTCTCTAGGTACCTACAACCCTGGAGTTCAAGATCGCCTTAGAAACAGCAGCAGGCTATAGGACAGGGACATTCTACGGGCTAAGAATACACATGATTAGGTTTAAAACCGGTTTATAGTTAAGTAGGTGTACTTTTTCCTTAATACATAATATATTCCTCCGATACGTCTCTGCTTTGCACTTTTATAGACGATAAACTGCTATTATTTGAAGCGGTAGTTTTCTATCAATTGTAGTCCGACCTAAGGGGAATAATTTCTATTTCAATACAATTTAAAAAATAAAAGAATTTATCATTGGGCTTTAATATGAACTAAAGAAATATATATGAACATTTAAGACGAAGAAGGATTGACCCTTTCTGTTCTATTTTAACAAACATTCCTAAAGTAAATTCCAGTAAATATTTTTTAGCCATAGTCTGCAATACTTAAATATACAGGCATTTATGATTACATTACCGCGCTCCAGTTACAGCGCCATCTACGGACACCCGCTCGGCCGCGTTATAAACTACTATTGCGAAATGAAAATCGCGGCTACTGTCTATGTCACCGCTCGACCACGTTTGGGGCCCGCGGTGGCGAGCGAAGCCCTATACAATTTAGGTATACCTACGCGGGGTACACGCGGAGGCCTACGCACAATACTCTTGTCTACGTNTGCGACGGCAGTTGTGGTTACAGCACTGGCGGCGGCGGCAAACCCCTTGAATATTAAAATCGTTCAACAATTGTAAATAAACGAAAAAATTAAAAAATGCTTCTATTTATTAATTGTTGACAATCTAATTCTTTCCTTCTGTCTCCACTCCCTCCTTTGTGCTTTTGTCATCAGTGGTGGTATGTCCCGTATAACATTCAAATTTTCTATATTTGGTTTATAAGTGAGATAATTGTCACTATCCCAATCTAAAATAATGAAAAAACTGTAATTTCCTGTTCAATATAGTAAGTAAAACATACTTTCGGTCTCGGAGTCCTGAACGTAGGTGGGTGAATCGAAATTTTCGGCTGAAATATAAAATCGTATATCTTATATCTTAAAATATATGTTAATAGTATAAATCAAATAATATAATTATTATTCAAACAACATAAGTAATCAATAATAATGTTTTTAATTACGTACGTCTAGATAAAGAAATAAGTATTAAAACTTACTTTCTAGTTCTGGGTTTTTAGAAGCTCCGGGATTGGAAGAATTCCAATTTTCAATCGGATCTGAAATAATTAACAAAAGTTGCAATTAATTTTTAACACACAAATTAAAATAATTATAAATAATATTTAATACATAGATATACTTACTCTCTTTCAATTCCGCCTGCTTTTTACATTTTAAGATATGATGCCCCATCCGCGTACGTTTCACTAGGTGAGTTTTTACAAAAGGACACACTGCCAAGTCAGTATTCATTTTGTTAACTATTCGACAATGATTATTTTACAACAGTTTATATAATGCAGAAATTAATTATTGATTCCCACCTCTACTGCAGCCATTGTACAATGTAGTTTGCTTGAGAGCGTTGAGACCACATTCCATACATATTTCTATGTCTGCAAAAGCAACTTGCAGCGAAACAAAGAAACCGGTCTTGTAGCACCTGGTGATGCAGTTTATCGATGCAACATTCCATTCGAACAAAGAAACAGGTAAAGTAGCGTGGGTTACCACCTCCAACTGTTAGTCGGCGTGGGTACAAGTTCCACATTGCCTGTTAGTATAAATATCATACCCCGCCTTTACTGTTCAGTTTATATCTACAAGTTTACGCAGTGCAAACAATGGCAGACAATCCAAAAAACGTATTAAGTTTAAAACATCGCGAAAGTGATGACGAATTGACCGATGACGAATGGGTGCCATCGTTCGATCGGAGAGTGGACCAAAATTTTATTACCAACCGGGCCAACCAAGCAGTGCAGGAAATAATTATTTTGAGCGACACAGTTTCCTCCGACAGAACCATACGCCAGGATATATCAGTGTCTTCGTTGCAAACATCCATCGTCGAGGGGCCTTTGGCAGCCTCTCCGCAGAAAAAGCGTGCTGGGAGCCCGATTTTAGCGTCCAGCAGCACTTCGGTGGTACGCTCTAGCGACGAGGGACCTTCGGCAGCATCTCCTCCGAAAAAGCGTGCTACGACTCCGATCTTGGCATCTAGCAGCACTTCGATGGAGCGCTCCATCGACGAGGGAACTTCACCACAATTCCCAAAAAATCGTGTTGAAATCTTGGCCTCCAGCAGCACATTGATGGTACGCCCCGTCGACGATGAGGGTCCAACCTTCCGCCCAACGATCACATCAACTCCAGGACGAAATGACGGGCTGGATGATGTTGTTGAGTCGATACGGGCGAAAGCGGCCCTACAACACATCCAGCTTGAAGAGTTCAAAAACATCTGGTACGGCGATTTTAAACAGTACGTGAGGCGAAAAGAAGCCGAGGTTATTAACGAGGTGAGATTTAGAAGACAAACAGCTATGCAAAATTTAGAGAAAATTAACGACTATCGCAAAGTACTGGATGAAATCGCCGAGGAGTTGACGGTAGACATTAACAATATGAATGCCACCATGGCATATATGGATGGTTTTGCGGAAGGGTTACCAGAGAAGATGTTCAACTTACCGAGTAAGGCGAATAAATAAATTTTAGATAGATAATCAAACTTAATTATCAATAATTCATTCATTTTTAATTGTTAAAAGAAAAATTGAACTCTATATAAATTTAAAAGTCATATTTTGATAAATTTTTGATAGTAATTGCTTTTATATGTGTATAGTTTTGTATGTATTTAAATTTATTTATTTCTGTTACAGATGCTCCTCGACCCCGACCTCCCTCGGATTGACTGAACGTGATAGACTTTTTAATGTTAGTGTTAGTTTAAATTTAATATAGTTTTGTAAATATGTATATATCTGTATTATAAGTAAATTATTAAAATATCTGATTACCATTTACTTTCTTTTATTAACACATAATTTGGGTGCTTAAAAAGTTTAACAAAATAATTCACTAGCGAAAAGAACAATGTATTTTCATTGTTTATATATGACAATGTTCAGTAAAGAACTAAATTAAAGGTGATTTTATAAAGGATTTATTAAAAGTGACAAGACTTTTTTAGTTTTAATTTAAATTTAATTTAACTCGTTTGGTAAATATCTGTATATACCGCTATTATAAGCAAATTATTAAAATATCTGATTACCATTTACTTTCTTTTATTAATGAATAACTGAGATACTTAAAAAGTTTAATGAAATAATCTACTAGCAAAAAAGAACAATGTATTTTCATTATTTGTATGTGACAATGTTCAGTGAAGAAATTTACAGGTGATTTTATAAAGGATTTTTTTAAAATGATAGCTTATATAGCCTACTTTGCATTTATAAACTTCTGTACTTATTTCAATTGACTGTCAGTGTGCTTGTGTAGTAAAAATCAACCGTTGTTAATTAAGTAGGTTCTATAAATCCAATATAATTTTCAAATGACAATAAGCGTTATATGAGTGACAGAAAGTCTTCAATACATGTTTTAAGATAAGCGATTTATGAATTAGACGCAATTTAATAGATTATTGCTTTTTAACTAATAGCATTAATAAGTTACAAGGTATATAAACAGCGTCTGATAGAGGGAGATGAAAGTATAAAAATTAAAGATATATAAGTTTATTGTAAATATAATAAGGTAAATACAGTTGAACAGGCTATTAGAAAAACTGACATTATTTCTACTAATACAGTTAATTATTAAGAACACCCTGCAGAATTAAAGGAGATTCTCGATTTAATTGATTTCTTAGTATTTGTTGCTCTTGTTTCAAACACCAGCAGATTCTATAATGAAGTTCGTCATTAAAATATGTGTATCCGGTCTCTTCACATAGAAATGTAACTTTATCCATACACATAGGACATACATGATTCCAATAATGTTGTCCTGTTTCTTCGCAAACTAGACATCTTTGCTTCATAGACTTATTTGCATTTGAGCAAGTATTGCACTTATCTCTGCAAATACCTATGTTGGTGTGTCTTAAAACATGATTACACTTTTGACACTTTAAACCCTCAACATTGTTATAGGTTTGTGGTTTAGGTGCCTCAATTTCTACAGGATTTAATTTTCTGCAACCATTACACAACCCAGTGAAACAATTAAATTCTTCTGTAAACCACGCTCTCCAACAGTTATAACACACCCTAGCATCATTTCTTCTAAATGGAAACACGAGAATTTTAGTTTTCCTGTCCCAATTCTTTGGAAACGGCATTGTTAGTAACTGGCGCCTTGTTCACAGGTACAGTGTAAATATACAGTTGAAGCTAAAAATAAAAATCGGTTAAGCATCTAACCGGTTCATAAGAACTGGTTAAACAAGTTAAACCGGATTTCAAAAACTTGTCCACAAATGCTGGGAATTTTTTAAAAGTTAATAGTCATAGAATCATTTAAACAAGTTAAACTGGTTAAACCGGATTTCAAAAACTTGTTTCCTGTATATATTAAGCTACAGTTCACAAGCGCTCAGAATTATTTAAAAGTTAGTAAGTCAACAGTAAGTGCTCATTCTAAAATGTATTGTCTAGCGTGTAACAAGAAGTTCTCTTCCAAATATAATTTGGCTCGTCATCTTAGAGAAAGTTGTTCATACCGCAATAATGAAAGCTCTCCTCTTAAGAAAATAAAAATGGATTGTCCACAAGCCACAAATATATCCAGTACTTCATCTGTTCCAGTTACTGATAAAAATGATGCAAATTCTTCTTTAGTTGGATGTCCAATATGTGGAGAACTTGTACCAAAACGAATTTTTGTGGGACATATGAGACGTAACTCACACAAAGTTGTTATGTCACCGGTGGATGAAGGCATTGAACAATTGCATAATCCCATGAAGTTTAGAATAGCTAGTTATCGTTTCTCGAGTCAACACCACCACATCGATCCTTCAGAATTTTTTATGGAAATGTACCCAAAGGTAGTTGCTGTTATATCTGAATATCTTACAAAATGGTGTGCTTTAAAAATAAATTTCGAATTATTTTCTTCGTATATTATTCCTGGCAAAGAAATGTCTGATCTCAAGTCTTTCAACACAGAAAATCAGATTGTAACTATTTCCTCTGATTTATCGAAAATTTATGAAGATTTTATTAAGGACATAATAGAAAAAATGGCTAAATTCCTTGAACGTGATTCCGGCTGGAGTCTGCAACAAATTTTATTCCTAGAAGTTAATATTAACAAATATAATCCACTAAGAGCATCTTCGTTCATCAAACTTCCCAAGGAAATTGAACTCAAGAGAGCTGTCGTGAATATAGTTAATGAAGACAACGAGTGTTTTGCCTGGGCTGTGAATGCTGCTTTATTTCCTACATCTATTAATTCAAGCCAAATTTCGTCGTATCCACATCATTCCACGGCACTAAATTTTGAAGGTTTGGAATTTCCTATTAAGCTTCAAGATATTCCTAAGTTTGAAGCATTAAATAACATTACACATTAACATAACGTTAATGTGTTTGGTATAAGTAATCAATTTAAAGAAGGCCGTATTAAACACGAAATTGTTGGACCATATTATTTTACCAAATTTCGTTAAAATATTCACGTAAATCTTTTATTTATTACTGGTGATAGTGGAAATAGTCATTATTGTTATATTAAAAACTTAAACGTCAGAACGTTTAAAATTACATCAAACTAATGATTGTAATTTTATTTGTACAAAATTACCAACCACCGATATTAAGTTAATAAATATGGAAAAGCACTTCCTGAAAATTTACTTAAATTTACGAATTTTGAGAAACAACTTACTGTCCCTTTTTTAATATATGCAGATTTTGAGAGTGTTTTAAAACCAATTCAAAATGCACAACCGTCCGATGAATCTTCATTTTCTATAAAAACCTATGAGCATGTACCTTATTCGTTTTGTTTTTACGTAAAGTGTAATTTTGACGACAGGTTTTCAGAATTAGTACAATATCGCGGTTTAAACGCACCAGAAATTTTTATACAAAAACTCGAGGAAGTTATAAATAAACTTTATAACGAACATTTAAAAAATATTCAACCTATGTTAGCACTTTCCCAATATGAACAAGAAATATTTGATTCTAGTCAATATTGTCATATTTGTGATAAACCCTTTGAAGACTCCTGTGTCAAGGTCAAAGATCACTGTCATTTGACAGGAATGTTTCGCGGCGCCTCCCATGTTATTTGTAATTTAAATTACAAGTTACCTAATTTTATACCGGTAATTCTTCACAATCTCACAAATTATGACTGTCATCTTTTTATAAAAAAACTAGCTCTAAACCAGGAGAAAATCAACGTCATTGCACAAAATAAAGAAAAATATATATCATTTTCGAAACATGTTTTTGTTGAGAATAATGCTCAAGGGAAAGATATATATATTAAACTGAAATTTTTAGATTCCTTTCGCTTTTTACCTTCATCTTTAGACAAATTAAGTCAAACACTTGAATCTTTTCAATGTGTAGAAATAAAAAAATATTTTCCCAATCAACACAAATTTGAGTTAATACGTCGAAAAGGTGTTTTCCCATACACATATGTAGATTGCATTTCAAGGTTTGATGATACAGAGTTGCCTCCAAAAGAAAAATTTTTTGATATCTTACGGGGTGATAATATTTCTGATGATGACTATAGTCGAGCGGTAGATGTATGGAACACCTTTGATTGCCAAACTCTTGGTGAGTATTCCGATACTTACTTAATTTCTGACGTATTATTACTAGCAGATATTTTTGAAAATTTCCGTAAAATTTCTTTACAAAATTATAACTTAGATCCGGCTCAGTATTTGACTGCACCTTCTCTTAGTTGGGATGCCATGTTGCGAAAGACTGGTGTTACCCTAGAACTGCTTACAGATATTGATATGCTTCATTTCTTCCGGAAGGGGATACGTGGAGGTGTAAGCCAGTGTAGCAATAGAAAAGCTGTTGCTAATAACACCTTTGTTCGCGATTATGATCCTACAAAACCTAACTCTTTTATAATTTATCTAGATGCTACAAATCTCTATGGTTGGGCTATGTCTCAAAGTCTTCCAATGGGTAACTTTCGCTGGCTTGATAGTAATGAAATTTTAAATTTTGATCCTTTACTCATAGACGATGATTATATGAAAGGTTACGTATTAGAAGTCGATATCGAATATCCCGAATGCTTACATGATGTTCATAATGATTTACCATTTTGTCCAGAAAATTTTGTACCTCCCAATAGTAAACACTCAAAACTCCTTCTATCTCTTCATAACAAAAATAATTATATAATTCATTATAGAAATTTAAAGCAGTGTATAATGCAAGGATTAAAGGTAAATAAAATTCACAAAATTTTAGAATTTTCGCAACACCCCTGGCTAAAACCATACATAGACTTGAATACACAATTACGAAATTCATCAAAAAATGCATTTGAAAGGGATCTATTTAAATTTTACATAAACTCCATATATGGAAAAACTATGGAAAATCTAGACAAAAGGGTTGATATTAAACTTTTATCGCACTGGGAAAACATTCACCATAAAAAAGGGGCTGAAAGTTTTGTAAGCATGCCTAATTTTAAATCTCTATCTATTTTTTCAGAAAATTTAGTTGCCGTCCAAATGGGACATTTATCTATTTATTATAATAAACCTCTATATGTAGGATTCTCCATTCTTGATATTTCAAAAACCATTATATATGACTTTTTTTACAACTTTATTAAAAAAACCTATGGAGAGAAGGCATCTCTTTGTTACACTGATACGGATTCTCTAATTATTGAAATTCAGACAGATAACATTTATAATGATATTAAAAATAATATTTGTTGGTTTGATACTTCAAATTATAAAGAAGACAATATTCACGGAATGCCTAAAAATCTGTCTACTCTCGGTAAAATGAAAGATGAATATGCCGGCATTCCAATTACAAGTTTCTATGGCACTGGAGCAAAAGCTTATTGTGTTGAACTGAGTGAAGATGAAACCAAAAAAGCCAAGGGAATATCTAAAACCGTCATCAGTAAAGATTTGCATATTCTAGATTATAAAAAAATCGTTGAGAACGGTGGTTCGGTTTATCGAAAAATGTATATATTCAAATCACATTTACATACAATGTATACAGAATTAAAAAATAAAGTTGCTTTATCTTCTCACGACGATAAAAGGTACGTTCTACCAGGACAAACAAAAACTTTAGCATGGGGTCATAAAAATTTACTTTCGAAACCGGAAAACAATTTACAAGAATTAATAAAATTAGGTGAGGAAATAATGAGAGAATATGATGCAACGAACGATTATTATGTAAATAATTTTGATTTGAGTATTTTGTAATAGCTATGTATTTTGTAATTTTATAATATTTATAATAATTGTATTTGTAGAATTGTTTGTTTACATGTTTTGTATAGTGAAATAAAATTTATAGTAAATATATTTAGACAATTTTATTATATTTTTACAATGTGCCTATTCTATAAATATCAACATTTGTGCAAAACAGACATGCCCGTTTTGGTATTACATTGTATACTCTATGAGTACAGCGATGACAAATAAAATACTGTGGTAAATTTTCTTTACAAGTTAAATAGTGATAATTCACATGAAAATGGTTTCTTCCATCTGATCCATCGTAGCATTTATAGCAGAATCTATAAACAACATCTTCATTTATATAAAAAACATAAGCTGCGTTGACACAGAATAGTTCATTGACTAACTCCTGACCATTTAATTGAACTGCTCGGCAAATTCCTCTTATTTGATTTGTTTCTACGTTGTTCTCAATTTCGGTGTTCAAATCGTTGATACTCATTTTTTCTAAATGATTTTCTACTATTACTAGTTTACACGTTTGCAACTGAGCTAAAGCGTCAACTGTTTAACTTTTATAAGAAATATTATGGTGGTAGTGGGGCTGGAGGTTGATCCGGTCTGATGTCTCAACCGGTTTATCTGGTCGTGTTAAAAATAAATTATGAGGTTTCTGAACCGGATTAGATACCGGTTAAACTAGTCTTGTAACTGGTTAATGTCACTCTGGCGCTGGAAGAGTGGCTATAAGTACTGACGCGATGCTAGGTGAATTCAGTCAACAACAATAAATTGTTCAATCATGTGGATGTGTTACGTAGAAGAAATTGAAATCACAGATTTTAAAAGTGGTGTACAGCATTTGTTGCAAACATTTCAAAATCTACAATTTGAATTAGAACATGAGGCTGTATATGGTATGGGAAGATATTATTCTGAAGAACAATGCAACGAGTTTGCAGAGAAATATGGAAAAGGTGCTAGTTTTTGTAAAAAATATTTGGAAGGTGAAGCTTGTAAAAATTGTCTTGTGGATACCCTGATAAAGTTAGAACTGGACAGTTTTCTATACCGCCTTGAAGACTATATGGAACCCGATATACTCTGCAAATTATATGTCAATGACATAGTTAAAGATTCTGGTTTCGACATGGACGATAATGATTTAAATAAATAAATTTTGTAAATATTTCTCGATTACTAAAAATAAAAACTGTAAATGTATATATTCTTTTATTTATTATTTAAGCAAACAAAACACTCATATTTGTAAACATATTTTGGTTGTGAAACGTCCCATTTTAATTCTGGATTATGATCCAAACAAGGTAATCTTGACATGAGGCCTGGGTCGACTCTGTACTTCTGCGGTAGGTCAGCCCATCTCCGCATTAAGGATTCTCCATTAACATTATACATCAAATAGAAAAGTGGGAAATACTGAATTTCTTCCTGTGAGAAATCGTTAAATGCTGTTTTGCCATATAAATGCTTTTCTATTACTTCTTTCACTTTCATACTTGTTTGCGGTAGTTTATCCAAAATGCAATCATAACACTTAATCTTAAAAGGTGGAGAGCAGAGTGGAATATCACCTTCCGTCGGCCAATGCTCATAACAACGAAACATCTTCGCAAGTATTATATCATCTGTTTTATATTTTTCAGGAAGTTTTTCATATACTGCTCCAATTTGTTCACAATGTAAAGTTCTCAAATACTCCAGTGAAAAATTACCTAACGCTTCTGAACTGAAAGATCGAATGGGAAGTGTGTAAAAACATTTTGATCGCTTTTTCTTAATAAATGAAATCATGTAAATCAATTTTGAAACACAGTCATTTACTATTTTCCACATTTTTCTCTATAATAAGTTTATGACCTCTCTGATTGAGATTCTAAAACTTTCTGCGATATAGAACCCAACAAATGGTAATTATTTGGGAAGAGAGTGGTAGGGGTAAAAATAAAATTTAAAAAATATAATTAAATTATAATCTTTTGGATATTGCCCTTGAATAAAAATATGGCATGAAAGCTTTCAAAATTTCTTTAGCAGTATTCGAGCAATTGCAATAAAAAGAGGTAATCCTTTATAGTTTTAATGCATTATTAATGATGTTTTAAAAATATATGAAAAAGTGGGGGTTGATAGGAGGGAAAATTTTCAACTCTCCGACTTCTCATTGGTCGGAATAAAAAAGTGGGAGGTAAATTTTCAACTCTCCAACCTATTATTGGTTAGCGTGGACCTCCCCCGACTCTAGTTGATTGAAAACCGGTTTGTGGGCGGGGAAAGTGGTGGGGGGAGGAAAAGTGGTGGGGGGAAAATTTTCAACTCTCCAACTTACCCTACT
>NW_019416909.1:32940-34920 GCF_000390285.2 Anoplophora glabripennis | reverse complement strand
ACGCAACTCTTTACAAAATATCGAAGTTATTAAAATACCGGAGGATTTAAAAAGCTAAATATTTATTTCAATTGCTCAAATCTTAAAAGCTAATTCAAAGTGCAAAAAGGAAATATTTATGAGTACCTATTAATTTTACGATTATAAACATAATGAAAAAAAGTCTAATGTAGATAATAAGTACTGTAATTATCTTTCATTTTCAAAATGTGACCCTCTATTTCTAATACAGTGCCGTGCTCGTCTTCTCATCTCAGTTGTAGTAACTCCTAATAAAATCTCTTGTTTCATTTGTGTAAATGCAGCGTTGATTTTTTCGATTAATTGTTCCCGAGTAAAAATTGGTACTGCATAGACTAATTCCTTTGCTCGTCCCCACACATAATAATCGAGGGGAGTTAAGTCAGGAGATCTCGCGGGCCATAAAATTGGTCCATTTCTCCCAATCCAACGATTGGGAAACTGTTCATCTAGAAACTCCCTTACGGTAATTCGACAATGTGCTGGGCAGCCATCATTTTGGAATATGATATTATTTCTAACATTTAACGGAATCTCGTCTAAAATATCAGGAAGAGTTGTTCTTAAGAAATGCAAATAATTGTCTCCATTTAAATGATCTGGTAAGTAATACGGTCCAATTAACGTTCTGCCTATAACAGCTGCTAAAACATTCACGCTAAATTTTTATTTGAAAATTGGTCTCTCGTTTTAAATGAGGATTTTCTCCAATGTTACTCCAATAATGGAGATTATAAAAATTGGTAATTCCTCCTCTAGAAAATTTGGACTCATCACTCCATAATATGCTTTTTAAAAAAAGTATCTCCCCAATATCAGCATTTAAGATAAAATGCAAAAATTCATTCTTCGCGCAGGATCACCTTCCTCTAAACCCTGCACGGGTGTATAATGAAATGGATATCTATTTTCGCTTCTTAATACTGACCAAACTTTCCATTTAGATAAATTCAACTGGCGGGCGACTTGCCTTATACTTTATGTATGATCTTCTGCAATTGCGTCCAATATCTGTTCGTCAATTTCAGGGAAATGCCTGTGGTGTCCATCACGCTCTCCGGGTTCCTGACAATTGACACTTCCATGCATGTTCACTTATTCGACGATATGTGTACATGAAGACTCGAATATTAGGAAGCCTTCTTTCAGGAAATCTGTCATTTCCATCAGCCCTTCCATACATAAATAGAATATCGGCATACTCCGCATTTGAAAATGATGTCATTATCAATTTTTTTAATAAACGTCTAAAAATAGTACTTACACTTTAACTGAAATTCGAACGTATAGTTTGATAGTTAATCTACATTTACGGTTGCTATGGAAACTAAGGACAATTGTTTTATCATGGCCTACCAAGCTATTTAATAGAAACATTTCTTTTCCTTTTTACGGCTTAACTTTAAATTAGCTTTTAAGATTTGAGTAATTGAAAGAAATATTTAGCTTTTTGAATCCTCCCGTATTTTAATAACTTCAATATTTTCTAAAGAGTTGCGTTCTTGTACAGCAAATGTCTGCATTTCTTAAACCATTTTTATTGCATACTAAACGGCTGTCCTCTATTTTGGCGAATGCGCTCCCTGCATACTTAAACGTGTTAAGATTAATTTCCCTAATTTTTTTAATGTTTATCAAGAAACTTTTCCTAAGAACTAAAAGAGCATTGCTTAGGTAAGTTTTTAATAATATCTGAATAAACCTACACACACAAAAGTTTAAATAAAATCCACATTTAAATTTAACTCTTCGCTTTTACAAAGTAGAAATACCATGTTTATGAAGTTCTAGGTAGGTAACGAAGCCACTTTGGATTTCATTGGTTAAATAAATTAAATAATCCATTTATTCCCATTAAAAAAGGTATAGAAAGTTTTGTTATAAAAAGGTTTGTTTTTCTTCTACACTTCAATAATTGTAGAAAAGCGCGGTTAAATTAAAAAATATTAAAAAATTAAT
>NW_019416909.1:29711-31494 GCF_000390285.2 Anoplophora glabripennis | reverse complement strand
AGCATCCCATCCACGACCAATCCATCTATTTGCAAAAATATTATTTAAATGTCGCCTTACTTGTCGAGAGTAGTGAGGAGGGGCCCCGTCTTGCATTAGCCACATATTTCTTCTGGTTTCCAAATCAAGGTCTTCCAAAACTTCAACAAAGTCGTTGTTCAAAAAATGTAAGTAATTTTCCCCATTCACATTTAGAGGAAGTTCAATTGGACCCAAAAGTTTATTGCCAATTATTCCCGCCCATAAATTGATTTTAATTTTGTATTGTGAATGTCGCACAACTGTTGCATTTGGATTTTCATCATTCCAGTGATGACTATTTCTTAAATTGAAAATGCCATTTTTTGTGAAACAACACTCATCAGTAAACAAAATACGTTTGGCGAACATCGCATCAACACGAACCTTTTCTGACATCCAGTTGCAAAATTGTAGTCGTTTTGGCAAATCTTCAGCAAGCAATTCTTGTACTTTAGTCATATGATATGGATGCAGTTGTTGTTCCCTAGCAATCCTCCATACCAAGGAATGTGGCATATTTTCGGCGAAAGCAATTCTTCTGGTGCTTAAAGTATCATCTTCTTCAAAACGTTGGAGAACACGCTCTTCAGCCCCTGGAGTTCGGATCGTTCTGGGACGGCCAGTGTCATAATGACTTTTTTTAAAAGTACCTGTTTCTCTAAGGCGCCGGTCGATGGACATAAACAATTTTCGAGAAGGTATTCTCCTATTTGGATAGGTTTGTTCATATAATCTACTTGCCATTCTTGTATTACAGTCACATTTTCCGTAAATTAAATGCATATCTGCAAGTTCTCCAAAGGTGTATTGTTCTGCCATAACAACTTTTAATGAGTAACGCCAGCTAAATTTTATGCTATCAAAACTTACAATTAACTTTTGACAGGAAAACTGAAAGGTTATTTTAAATTTCATGGCTACTATGATGACGAACTTTCATTGCTACCTCTAGATTTACTGTAAATGTTTGGGTAGATCTACATGAATGGCAATCGAAATCTACGTATTATAATTTATTTTTTGTCATGTTTTTATCATACGTATTTAAGTAATCATCAAAGTGTAACAAGAAAAAGAGACATGTCGCTGAGATTACTTTTTTATGTTCTTTTCGATAATCGTATGGGAATACTAAAAAATACATACGGGGCGATGTTTTTTAGAGTTACACAAAAATTAAAAATTTTGCAGTCCGGACCTGGAATACATATTATTTAAAGAAAATGAGGTTTAAAATATGCATGCTTATTTATAACATCTACCCTCAATTAAGCCTTCGCTAATTTTAGTTGCAAAACCATTTTTATCATGTGTCCTTCACATAATTTAGTTTTAGAAGCCGTAGTCTCGTATATTCAATAGCTTATTTAAATAACCACCAAAGTGTAAAAAAAAAGAAACATGTCTTTAAAATCACTTTTTTATGCTCTTTCCGAATATCGTATGGGAATTTCAAAAAAATACATACAGAGTGTTGTTTTCTAGACTTGCACAAAAAATTTACAATTTTTGCAGTCCGGACCTGGATTTTTTTGCTGTCATACATGCATACATGAAGTATCGTGAGTGCATTAACCCTACCAAATATGAACCCATTATTCCATTCCCTACCAAAGTTATGACATAAAGCAGTTTTGACCAAAAATCATAAATCACCCTGTATCACAATAAAGAATGGCCAAGGATCTATTTCTATAGTTACCTTAGATATCCTCTATCTCCCATTAAGCTAGGTCCCTCTCGTCCTGCAACACCCTGTATA
>NW_019416909.1:25701-27564 GCF_000390285.2 Anoplophora glabripennis | reverse complement strand
CTCCTTCAACTGCATAATAACTTTTTTAGTTTCACTCTCATTAGTTTGCTGAAGAAAGATTGATTGTAAAATTTTTGTCTGTTTACATTTATATTCTGAGTCATACTTTATTTTACTAGCTAATGAACTCCCTATTTGGCTATAAAATGCGTTAAAAGTTTCAGCAATTTCAATTGGATTATTGGTTACGTTGTCATCCCCAGTTTTTATTTGTTTAACTTCACTAATGTTAATTTTATTTCCATTTATATTTTTTAGATTTTCCCACAATTTTTTATTACAATTTATATTGTTTTCTACTAACGACTGGTAGTAACTAATTTTAGATTTCTTTATTAAATTGGTAAGCAAGTTTCTATAATTTGTATATTCTCTTTTTGTTTCTATATTATCCGGATTGTTTTGTACTTTTTTGTATAGTGCATGTTTTTTGTTAATCGACTTTACTAACCCATCAGTAATCCAGAGTGACCTTTTCATTTCATTTCTCTTTATCAACTTTTTGGTTGTACATTTATTAATGTTTTCTTTTAAATAATCAACAAAATATTCTGTTGCCATGTCTACGTCGCCCTGCTGATACAAATTATCAAATGATTCATTTTCAAGAGTTTGATTTAGTTTTTTATAATTTAAATAAATTTTATATCTTTTCTTATAATTTATTTTATTTTTTATTACAGATAGGCTAGACACACGAAGAACAGTTGAATAATGATCTGTTATACTACTTTGCAAGATAACTGGAAGAAACAACTCATAGTTTAGTTTTGTTCTCATAAACATATGGTCAATACATGTTGCACTCTCACCATATACCCTAGTGTGTTTGTTTACCATAGAAATAAATCCCCATTCATGTAAAGTATTTAAATATTCCTCTTTGTACTCATTCTGGTTAACACCTAGAATGTCTATGTTCATATCGCCAATAAAAATTTCTGTATCACATATGTGATCGACTGTGTCAAAAAATTTATGTAAATTCTTAGTGAAAGCCAGAGGGCATGATGATGGCGGTCTGTAAACAGCTCTGACGATATATGTTTTATTATTCATGCAAAATTTTACGTTTATTAATTTTATACCATCTAAATCTGTAATTTCATAAGAATAATCAAACAAGCTTTTTATATATAGTGCTACACCATCATTTTGGTTAAACATTCCATCACTGTATATTAAATCATAATTTGGAATACGTAAAAGCGTTAAATCATATAAACGCCACGTTTCTGTCAGAACAATTATATCAAAATTAAACGAGAACTGACTCAAATAAGCTATTAATTCATCTAAATTTTTAGAAAGGCTTCTTATGTTAGTATGATAGATATTAAAATTACTGGGACCTCCAACATCCAACATTCGCTCACATTGATAAATATTATCAGCTGTTTTTGTTTCTATATTCTCCACCTCAAATTCCACAACATAAGGATCAATATCAAACACAAAAGAAAAAGGAACGTTAAAACTTAAACATATCAAGCATGAGAAGCTTCACAAAAAAAAAGAATTGAAAATAATATTTTGTGGTTTGTCTATAGTTTAGTACCTATAATCAATTTTATGTTACATACTAGACAAATTATACAAATCGCAAATAATTTTAATTATAATTTAATTATACAAATCGTAAATAATTTTAGCCCGCATGAAACGAATCTTAAACCATAGAAAGAAGAACAAAATAAGGTATCGGTTTAAAAATAATGCGTACCTGATAAAAAGAAAAGACAAAAAAAAAATAGTTTTCTTATACTCAGTGCTTAGTCCATCTAGCTTTACCATGTTGATAAAGTTCATAGGTCTTCGACCTTATTTATACAATGTTTAGCATTATCTCTTAAAACATAAACT
>NW_019416909.1:0-25621 GCF_000390285.2 Anoplophora glabripennis | reverse complement strand
TATTATTATTATTATTATTATTATTATTATTATTATTATTATTATTAATTATTATTATTATGGAATATTCTTTTTAAAGGATGGAATATTCTTTTTAAAGCAAAGGGATGTACTGAATGTTTAATAAAAATGACACAGGCGAACTTTCATTTTATTTATCATTCCACTTTTCCTAATTTATTGAAATCTTTTCATGAAAAGTTATATAGTTACTAACCAGACGCTTTTTTTGAAAATCTATATACTGGATGTTCTACATAATTACGGGCAATTTTTTTCCTTATCACTTTTAACTTTGTCTTTATTTACAAAAGTCTTTTAATGAAAAGTTGTATCTTTATTAACCAGTCTTTTTGAATCTTTATACTGGATGTTCCACAAATTCCAATTACCAACAGAACGAAACTTTCCTTAGGTATCCTTTTTTCCATTTCTACAGTTTGTACTGAAGTCTGCAATATTTTTATGAAAAATCTTAAACCCTACGAACCAGATGTTTTTTGCAATTTATATATTGGGTGTTTAATAAAACTGACACAGGTGGACTAGGTTTTTCCTTTTTCATTTTGTTCATTTTTTTAAATTTTCTGAAGGAAAGTTGTATATTTACTGACCAGTCAATTTTTTGGAAATCCATATACTAGATGTTCCACAGAATTGACCCAATTGACCCCTTTTAACTTTGTCTTTATTTACTAACGTCTTTTAATTAAAATTTGTATAATTATTAACCAGATGTCTTTTTGAAACGTTATACTGGATGTACTACAATACTGATGCAGATAAAACTTAAGAATAGAACGAAAATTTCCTTATTGTTTTTTCCATTTCCATATTTTGTACTGAAGTCTGCAATATTTTTATGAAAAATTTTATACCCTACCAACCAGGTGTTTTTTGTAATTTATGTACAGGATGTTTCTTAAAACTTATACAGGTGGACTAGATTTTTCCTTATTCATTTTTTAAATTTTTTCTTTAAATCATTTGAGGAAAAGTCGCTTTTTTAAAAATCCATATACTTTGTTCCACAGAATTGAACCAGGTCTGAATTAAGGACAGTTTTTTCTTTTCACTTTTAAAATTATCTATATTTACTACAGTCTTTTAATGAAAATTTTTATATTTATTAACCAGATGTCGTAATTTATTTTTTTACCATTTCTGCCTTATCTACGTAGTCTTTGAATGAAAAATTTACTAACCAGATCTCTTTTTTGGATGTTTGGAAGAAACTATTCTTATTCTGTTTTCGAGCGGGGCCTACTCTTTTTTGAAAAACGTTATCATCAAACTTTTATATACATGGTGTTTAAAAATCAAAGTACATGGTGTTTCAAAAAATGTTAAATCTACTAACCAGCGAGGAAAGCCCCTCTCGCTCCCACACTCGGCCGCGAAAAGAGGCGTATGGTATTATCAAAGGCTTTCCTCGCGAGTCGCGCAGCGACGAGCCGAGGGGTCCGAAGGGCTCCTCGGTCCTTCCTTTCTCCAAACGTCGTATTTTGAAGAGGATCTGCTCTCGCCTTCTATGTGAAATTTCCGCATTAAAAAGAGTCCTCGCCGAAAATTGACTTTTTTCGGTGGGAGTGAGATACCAGAAGTATATCCGATATTTAAACAGAGATGGAGACAAACGTCAGTGAAGACGTCAAAATAAATTTTGTCATTTGACGCGTTTTACTGGACGATCGGGCCACGGTGAGTCGTTACATTGCCGTTAGGCATTGGTTCCGATCTTTTAGAGACGCAACTTTGGCGACAAAACTTGATTTGAACATTTTCAATTTTCTGTTTACATTCGCGGAGAACCAACGTTTGAAATAGCCCGTGCAGGCTCCACCCAACCTTAGATCGCCGTAGCACATTTTGTAAACTCACGACTGCGAAGCGGAAGGTCCGAGGTTCGAATCGCAAGTGGGTCGCATTTTTCTTTTTTTTTTTGTAAAATTTTATATATTATTTACCAACTCACAGAGACGCACCCCGGAGCGGTGCTCGAGTCGCGCGCAGCGCGGCCCGAGAAAAAGGTCAAGCTGCGCCACAGCGAAGTTTGCCTGCCTTTCTAGTATATTATAGTATAGTATAGTATAGTATAGTATATTAAAATACGATAGCTCCATCTGCGTTGCACGATCGCCCCGAAAAAGCGCCGATTTGCATTAGCCCTCTAAAACTGCGTAATTTTAAACCAATCCATAGTACCTAAACCCTTCAACCTTTGTATTAGTACATTTGCTTCGTTAATTACTATATTGCATTCGTATTAGGTACTCCCCAAACGTCAAAAGTTAAGAATCAATAGAAATAAGTTGGGGTTAAAAACTCTTCCAAGTCATGGGATGTCGTTATTTATCTGTTTTATCTCATTGTGGATCTTTTGCGAGACGACTTTGTGTTAGAAAAATGTAAATGTAACATTACAAAAATTGTTGATTACTTCAGCTATGAACGACGACACTACGCGCTGTCTCTCAAGTCAGAATGGAAAACTAGCATTTTGGCAGACGGACTGGGTTTATTCGCGAGATCCGAAGCGGCATAATCGCGCCTCATCTCCCTTCGTTCGTCGCTTAATTAAATTTTTGCAAATTCATATTCGCGTTTTCAAATGTACCTTTCTCAGTGGACTTCTCACCGACATACGGCCATTTTATAAGCGAAATGGAGATTCAAAGAACCGCGAACGCAAATCGACGAAAATCTAAAAATCACGAAGAATGTCAAATTGAAACCCCAAAATAAATTTCGCTATATTTGACGTTTCCAATTGAGGTTAGAAAATCACAACGAACCATAGATCGATGGAAGGAAATACTAATTGATGTTTGACGTATTCCGTACGTAATTTGGGTTAAGAAATCAGACGGGACCATAGAACTTATAAACTACTGGATTCGCCCAACTGTCACTTTGCCAATATAAACGGCAATGGCACAGACGTGTGCGAGAGAGATAGAGCTGGTGCGGGCTAATGCTTCGTTCACAAAACTTCAAGTATCGCGCGAATTAAACTGGATTTCTCTTCTTTTAACAATACATATTTGTACGACTAATTTTAATTAATTATTATTAACGAATAAGAGCATAAGCACTCTTTGTTTATATAGAATTTCTGTACAAATTGGAGGTATTAAAGGGGGAATGTAATAATAATGAAAGATATTTTATTATACATATTTAAAAAATATTCATAGTTACAATTTTCCAAATAGTTTTTTATAATGCCTTCTTTATGTATGTCTCCATTTATTTTCCTCACATCGAGCGATCAGTAAAAATTACTGCAAGCTCTTCTAACGTAGTTTCAAAGAGTTCATATTTCCTTTGTAAAACTGCATTAATTGGAACTGTATCGATGCTTTCTTCGTTCAACATATCATTCAAAGCGAATTTTTGCCTAAGCACATTATAAGCAAAATGCAGTTGAAACTGTTTATATTCAGTTGATAAAAAATAATTCGAAGAGCGACACATTGAAGGGGGGAAAATTGCTACTTGGTCATTATTTTCAGAAATATTCGAAAAGTATAAACATTTTGACACCATCATAACCTCTCTCCTACCTATAAAATTTAATTTTTTCTCCACTTAAACATCTCTTTACGCAATTAATCGCTGAACACAATTGCACCATATTTAGTTTTCACATACACTGTCACACTAAAATTTAAGAAATCTTTTTCATGACTTTTACTCCAAGGTTTATTGTGATTTTGTTGTATCGGTATACCGGTGTACCGTTATTTGTTTTACCAACATTTGCTTGCACTAGCTTCATCTACCTTGTACACATCAGTGCAATTGACCTCTCTTGCTAGGGCGAGTCCTTAGTTTATAAGGTCTATGGACGGAACCTACTACATGATATTTCACGTTTCTAATCGAGGTTAAAAAAATCATAATGTACCTACTTATTGATATTTGACGTATTTCATATTTTAGGTTAGGAAGTCACACAGGACTGGCAAAACGATATTGAAGTTTCTAATTGAGGTTAGAAAATAAGAAGGGACCTTCTAATTAATATTTGACGTATTTCATAAATGAAATCGAATTGAAAAATCAGATGGGACCTACTAGGCGATATATGACGTTTTTAATTGATGTTAGAAAATCAGACGGGACTTTTTAAACACTATTTATTTGACATATTTATTTAAACCAAATGCAGAAAAAAATGTTTGTTTACTTATCAGATGCCTATTTCAAGCATTTTATATAGAACGTTTCGCGAAATTAACGCGAATTCGAATTTATCTTCCAAATTTTTTCTGAAAATTTATATACAAAGTATTCTACAAAATTGACAGAG
Organism: Anoplophora glabripennis; assembly: GCF_000390285.2. Taxonomy (NCBI): domain Eukaryota; kingdom Metazoa; phylum Arthropoda; class Insecta; order Coleoptera; family Cerambycidae; genus Anoplophora; species Anoplophora glabripennis. The sequence goes on along the minus strand of NW_019416909.1, from coordinate 21,306 downwards.
GTCTGGATCAGGTTTTTCCTTACATTTTTTACATTTTTTCGTTTTACTTACATATTGAATCTTTTGGTCATGTTTTATGCTTACTAAATAGATGAGATTTTGAATATTTCAATACTGGACGTTGCAACAAAATTGACCCATAGGGGCTCCTCTGCCAAAAACGGACATTTTTTTAAGTTGTTATCAAACAATTATATACAGGGTGTTTAAAAACCTAAGTACAGGGTGTTTCAAAAATTTTTATATTTACTAACCGGTAGTGAGAGCACCGCGGAGCATTACTAAAGTCCCGCGCAGCGCGGCCCGAGGGCTAAAAGCCCGAGAGAAAGTAGGTAAATTTCCGTTTCTCAACGGCTTCTCCGCCAAAACGGCCATTCTTTTAAAGTGTTATCAAACATTTATATACAGGGTGTTTAAAAACTAAACTACAGGGTGTTTAAAAAAATTATATTTACTAACCGGTAATGAGAGCACCGCGGAGCGCCGAAGGCCCGAGAGAAAGGTCAAACTCCGCGAAGCGGAGTTTGCCTGCCTTTCTAGTATGTATATTTATTTGCTGTAATTTTGTTCTTTAAACGAATTTTTAAACATTAGAACAATTTTTCCCTGGAAAGGTATTCCAGGAAACAAATTTTAATAAATGAAATAATAAATCGTTTTATAATAATGTGTAAATCGAGTTAAAAAAATAAATATCTACGGTGCTATGTTGTATATTCTGTGATAATGATAATTATAACTTAAGTTTTTTTTAACTCGTTGCTGTTAAACTGAATTAAGAATGATTGCGGAGAAATGTTTTAATAGATTCGAGTTTGTAAATATGGAAGTCATGTAAATTTTTAGGACTTTTAAATCCAATATTTATTTTTTCTTCAAATAATAAAGAAACTTAGATATAAAAAAAACGTTTGTTTCATTTAATACATTTTTTGAATTTCAATCGGCTTTTTAATAAATTGTAATATGAATATACATAAATTGCCTTACGCACCGGGTTAGCCCTTCGGCTTCACTCATATATTCCTCGAGTGCTTACGTATCATCTTGCGATTTGTCATTGTCGTTTGTTTATGTTTAACCTATAATGGTAGTGGTGGTTTAGGCAAGTTTTATTTAGTAATAGTTTGGAGTAAAGCAAAATGGCAAGTGAAATTCGCGAATTGGTGTTAATGTATTGTTAATTTTTTTATTAGATAAAAAATATAGTTACGTTGACTTTCGATGATAAATTATTTATTTCAAAATTAAAACCTACGCCTGACATGAAAAATGTAACAAATAAAAACAACTGCGGAAGTAACATATCATTTAGTAAAAATTGGTACAATAAATATGAGTGGTTAACAGGCAGTGAAACCAAAACCAAATTATATTGCTAGAATTGCTTACTATTTAATGCAAAAAGTAAAACACGGTGGAACTATCTAGGATATTCAGATCTGAAACATATTAATGACTCCTTAAAAAAACAGGAGCGATCGAATTAGCATACATATTCATCATTAAAATTTAAATTATTAGGAAAAAACATTCAAACTTTTCCTGATTCCGCATTTCGTGAAAATATTTTAAAACATAATAAAGTCGGGGACGAAATAGGCATTGTAAAGCACTTTATTGATATGATTATTTACTTAGCTACACAAGAACAAGATTTAAGGACCATATTGAATCAGATAATTCCATTAATCAAGGCAATTTTCGTGAGCTTGCAAACTTACTTTCAAGGTGCGATAATAAATTTAAAGTGTTTTTAGAAAACAGTCTAGTTTTTAGCAGCCTTTCAAAAACTATTCAAAATGATTTAATAGAGAGCATCATGGAGTAGCATCCGAAGTGATATTTTCAGAAATTAGAAATGCTCTATATTTCGCGTGGCAAGTACCCAAACGAAACAACGGATGTTAAATGCTTATCTCAATTATTAGTAGTTTTTAGATATGTTCATTGTGGTAAAGTAGTTGAAAGATTTATGGGATTTTTTTATGTAAGCAAGGGGAAAAAAGCTGCGGATCATTTGTTAACAGAAAATTAAAAAAATTTTGATATAGAAAATAAATTAGTAGGCCAGTAGAGTGCAATTATTCCTATATAATATTAAGTTACATGAGAGAAAAAATATTTTGCCCACACATCTCAAAAAACTACGAGCCGCCACTGTGTGACATGCTTATTCGACTTAACTAGAGCCTTCGATTCTGTAAACCACGACTGTATTATGAAAAAGATCGAAACATCGGGAATTAGAGGAAATATAAATGATATTTTAAAGTTTTTTATGTGACAGACAAATTTTTGTTACAATAGATAACAATTTTTCCAGTAGCAAAAATATCAATAATATTAAATTCAAAATTAGACGTTCAAACAATGAAGGCTTGAGAAGAAAAGCTGAATAATAGAACTCCAGGCAAAGTGAATGAAATCCAAATTCTTGGAGAATATCCAGAATTTCTCTAAAGCAGATGTCAAACCTTAGAAGTAATAGACAAAAATTCTAAATATACTCGATCGGACAAGAAGATAGTATTATCAACTACATCTGAACAAAACAAGCTCCCAGAAGAATCGTATATTTTGCAATAGTGCTCATGCTCATGCCTTAGAAAACTACCAATAATGAGTCGTGCTGAAGAAGCAAAGAAGCGGAACCTCTGCATCAATTGCCGAAAACCTGGCCGTTTGCACGATATTGTCGTTTATCATCTTGCAAAACATGCAGTAGGAGACATCATTCACTCCTCCATAGGGGAGATAATAAAATAACACAAGAATTCATTCGCAACAACAAGCTAACACCTCAAACGAGCCAGTGACGTCGAGCAGTCATACTCAATGGCAGCAGATCAGTGATCGACCTCGCGACTTCTACGCGATACCAAATTGGGATGGATTATTTCTGGTCCAATTTCTAATTTAATGGCATCAGGAATACCTTCATACATTAATTCAAATAAACAAATGGAATAACATAATTAATTCACTGTGCCTGGCACATTAGTTTTAATTGACGACTTGGTCGCATTGTTAACCTTCATCCCGGAAAAGTTGAGATTCCTCTCGTGGCAATTCTTCGTATTGGCAAAGGCATCACACAAAGACCTCTGTCCGTTGCCTAGTCAACAACAATAAAATACACAACTTTGTATGTTATGGTGGGCGGTATGTTGCGTCCACACATTGTAATTTATATTTAATTATTCGATATTAAGTATTTTTTTGTTTAATTAGTATTATAAAATCTTTAGTTAATTAGTCTATTGATAAATTTGTTGTGTCGACAATTTTATTTTCGTGCTTTTTGTAATAATTAGTTTTTGTATCGCGGAAAAAAGGTTGCAATCGGCACTACGAAAACCGGTTCGCCAGTGAACATATCGATCGATCGTTATACGAACACTTATGGTGAAACGCATAAAGTGCGAATGGCAGCTCTTGTACCGAAGCCAAAAAGAGAAGCAGATCATTTCTAATTCATTTCAACATACATTTATCCACAATGCCACGGAGGTAGGTTGACAACAAGGGTGGAAAATTGAAGTTCACCAATCGACCTAGATCTGTCCTTTCAGCTACCATAAAAATATAGCCACACGTTGTTAGGCCTCAAAACTTTATCTAATATGTTAAATACAGCTAAAGTGTGGACAAATTCACCAAACTATACTGCTGGTTATCTCCATAAAGAAATCTCTTCTTAAACTTAAACGTTAATCTTACTTAATTAGATCATAAATAAATCTCGAGTCGACAAACGACTTCTTAAATTAATTTCATCAGTTAGATTTAATCTTAGACTTTAAACTGATATTTAAACTCAGTTATTTAACATTAACATTAAGTTTTCTTAACCGTTATATAAGTTTTAATTTTATTTCTAAAAAAAAAAACAAATGATTAACTAAAGATAAAAAAACGGTAAATGATTAATGTTTTAATTTAAGAGCCTGTAACGAGAAGACTAATACTGTATATTAAGGCTGAAGGGCGTAATTTTGAACATTTATTTTAATCTTTGTTTTAACTTACTTCAGTAACTACATCCACATCTCCGTTATGATTTTAAATACTTTCTGTTACTTTTTCTGTAGCTGATCATTTAATGTTTTATAGTTTATTGTTTGTTAGTTTGTATGTGAGATGAATTATAACAACAACCATTATAACAATATTTTAAAAGAATATTTTATCCCAATGTGATTTAAATAAAATAATAGCCTTTCCTGTTACATCATACATTTCATATTGAAGTCGACATGTCCCGAAAACAAGTAAATGTTATGAAAAACTTTATATTACAAAAATTACTCAAAATTTAACGATTTTTCAGATGGACCGCATTTCCACGTTCCAAGAATCTAAACATTTCTTAGTGTACATAAAAGATTTGAACTAACAATTCTAACTGTAATTTGAAGCTATTCGAGGAACTTAACAACCCCAGTTTCCGGAACTAAAATAAATTCCTTAATTTCGGAGATATTGGCAGAGGGAGTATTAAATGCGTATCACATCATCGCTGACAATGATGAGGATGTTGAACAAAATCTCATTATTTCACATTTTAATATAAGATCCTTAAATAATAAATTTGAGGCATTAAAAGAATATATTTTATCTAGTAATTATGATATTTTTACCTTATCAGAGACTTGGCTGTCGGAAGACATAAATGACTATATTCCTGGTTATTCTGTTTTCAGGCAGGATAAACAGTCGCGTGGAGGAGGGACTGCTATCTATATGTATACGAAATTGTGCTCACATTAAACAACTAAAACTTATTACGAAATGTTCAATAAATGTGGATAGTGTATCTGTAAAAATAAATGGTAAAACTGTAAGTATTGGAAGTGTTTATAATCCAAGATGTATAAATTTTAAATCCTTGGAAACTTTAGAGAATATAGTAGCTGATTGTGTGTATCGGATTTATTTATTTACTTAGGCGATTTCAATATAGATTACTTGAATAGAGGTACTCAATAATATAATTTCTTAGATTCAATTTTCGGTAGGACGTATGTATTTTTATCAACATATAAAATATTGCAGCTTTACACTGGTTAATTTATGTATGTAGAACAAATAATTATCTATATTATTATATTGATAATATGTCTGTAGGTGTATCAATTGGGACTTGTCACAAGGCAAAGCATCTGCATCCCTATAAAGATTCTGATGCTCAAGAGTTACGTCCTCCTGATCACAAAGAGCACAATATTGTACGATTTAATGAGCATATAAACGACGATAATTTATTAGACTTGAAGTTTTATTCCGATGAGGCATGGATACGTTTATCTGATTATATAAATAGTCAGAATTATAGAACTTGGGCTGCTGAAACATCGTTACATCCTAAGCCGGTAGGTATCTGAGTAGCAGTTTCAAGAAGATGGATAATAGGCTTATTTTTACGAGAAGCAATAAATGGAGAAAGACACTGTAACATTTTACAACAAGCCCTGGAATTAAAGCATGACGGTGAACTGCAGCGTGGTATTTTCAACAAAATGTAGCTAAAACAAATACTGCAGCAGAAACTATAAGATATCTTCAGGAATTTTATGGTGATTACTAGGTGATACTAGCCCTGATCACACACCTTTAGATTTTTATCTGTTTGGCCATATCAAAAATAAGATATTTAAACATCATCTCATCACATTTAAAGAGCTGGAAGTCGCAATTGAACATGGAATTAACATTATAACACCAAATGAACTGAACACGTTTTTGAGTGCATGAACCACAGAGTAAATTTATGTTTGGAAAATGTAGGTGATCATTTCGAATGTCTATTATAAATTTGATTAATTATAATAAGTTTTTGTTAGTTTTTTATTTGTGAGATATTTTAATTAATAATTAATTAATAATTAATTAATTTATCCATAATTTATAATTAAATGTTGGAAAAAATTAATAAAACACTGAAACATTTCGTAGTTTATTAACATTGTTGTCATTATCTTTGAATGAATGTGGATTACAAAAGGGCCTATATTTTTAAAACGACAACCTTCCTCAATCAACAAAATACTTTTTCAATATAGAATGCGATAAAAATTCAAAATATCTTACAGGAGTGTGATGATTTTGTAAGTAAAAATGTAAAAAATCTGTTTTCTATAGAAAAAAGAAACACATTTTGCTTTAATTGATAAAAGTTCAGTGTTTATAAAAAAAATTTACTCCACTGGACTATCCTCTGCAGGGATGGGCGGGTAGACAATGTCGACGTAGACAATGCAATTGTCTACGCGTAGACAATGACCTAGAGGAAGACTTAATTTGGAAGAGTCGACAATGTAAACAATGTCGACAATGTCAACAATTAAGAAACTCTCAAAACTAGAAAAAGGTGTGGTAGGTATGTACCTCAAAAAAAAGAATTTCGTAAGGCTGTAACTCGTGATTCTTGCAAAAAAAGAAAAATTGAAAATTTGGAATTTGGAAAAGTACCTACCTATCACAACCATCTATAAAAAAAATGTATGAACCGAGTACAAAAGATCAAACAATATCTGCCGAGAATTCACGAGAAAAAAAAAGTGTGTCTCGCTTGATGCTCCTCGATAGTTTTAGGTCAGGTCAGATTGACCAACATTTTTTTTTTTTTAAAAATCTCTAAATAAAGATATGTCGCATATATTCTTTAATGAAAATTTTATCATTTTTAAAGTCAGCAACAATTTGGAATATCTGATTAAGTTTTAAGAACACTTTGTGTAGATATTTTAGTTTAGTTAGAACACGTTAATTTTATTTTTTCTAAAGGTGTTAGAGTTACAGAAATTAATAGAAAAAAATTTTATTAAATATTTCTACTAATTTATAATATAGGTACCCTTTCAAAATAATTTTTGTTTCAATCCTAGATCATATTATGTAAATATATAAGATCTAAGATTTTAATACAGATCATATAGAGCTGAGCTTTTCAATAAACGATAAATGGTAACATATTTCTGTAAATATTTGCAGAGGCACAAGATAATGTTTTTTATTGCATTTTCTCAAACTAAATATTATGTGTATTTATTGGTATATGTACCTCTATACATATATGAGTATTATATATATTCCCTAGTTTTCACTTAATGAGGTCACGAATGGAGACTAAAATTTTAAAATTAAATAAACTGTTTTTTACTGACTGTCTTAATTTATATATTTATATAATTTTTTTTATAATAATTTTTGTTTTAAAAAATATAAAAAAATATATATTAAGTATACAAAAATGAAAGTTTTCACTTTCATTTCGATTGAAAGAAAATACCCCATTATAAAAATACATAATTAAATTAAATAAAACTTTATTCTTTAAAATTGTTTAACAAGTGTATAATAACATAATCATCAACATTATTGGTAGTTAAAAAAATAACGAGAAATAAATAATGTATTCAAAACTTAAAAAAAATAGGTTGCAGTCAGAAGATTGGTTGAAGGTTTAATTTATAGAACATTTTGTATTATTTAATTGTCAAGCTTTCAAGTCTTTTAACTTGAGATTAAATTATAAAACTGTGAAATTTTAACCAATTTAAAAATTATTCTAAAATTAACACATAATTGTCAAGAATGTCAAGTCACCATAAATTGTCAAATGTTTGTATAAAAGAATTGATTTACTTAGCAGGACTGAATAATATTAAGCGTTAGCTACCAAGAAAATTTTAATTCAGACACAGTGTATTCTTTAAGCAAACCCTCAACCAACTTTCTGACTTCAACCCTAAATTAACTTGATATTTTTTTGGTCAATTTCTATGTCTATGTTCTATGTTTACGTCCGCTCATTTTATGTTTATGTAAAAACAGCCAAACAGGAAAAGTTGAGTGATGAATTGAGTACAGCACAAAATAGGTCATACGTAAATGTAATGCAAATATAATATAGGTTAGATTAAACTGAAATTAGAGCGCAAACTCCGCTTTGTCTACATTGTTTACATAGTCTACGTTGTTTACATAGTCTACGCGAAGTCTACACGTAGACGTCGACAATTAAAGTCGACGCGTAAACGCCCATCCCTGATCCTCTGTCGTTAGGGAATTTTGTGTTAATCATTTGTAATCCAGTGTAAGTTTAGTTGACTAACAGTCGTGGTCACGTGGGACTCGTACATTAAACAGACAGCAATATATTAATTTTAATAAAGTCGAAAGATAACTCGTTTCGCATCTGACTATTTAAGAAATTCGTGACTGAAAGTTTTAAAACTCTGAGGTAATTACTACATCTCTGTATGAAATGTATTAATGCCGGAATTGTGAAATATAGGCATTTTCTTGCTAAAACGAATGGTGGAACCACAATTTTGGTATTTTATTTAGTTGCAAAAATATTTGATATTTTCGGGCATGCCACAAACGTCATTTTTTTCAAGAAACGTCAAAACAGTACGGACTAGGACCCCATATTTGTTCATAAAAGTAGGTCCTAAATACGAAGGCATATTCAAAAATGCAATAATATACAGAGTATTCGATTTGAAAAAATTAAATTAGGTAAGGTCGAGTATAATTGCATATTGTATGTAATCGAAAATAATTTTAAATGTGTATATTTGATTCAAATCACCTTGAGTAAAGAACCCCTTGGAATTTTCTCGCTACCTAATAATACCTCACTAATGTTTGGCATTATCAAAATGGTCGTAGTTGGCGGTGATTAGGAATTATAAAATGATATAATTCAAACGTCCTTGAAAGATGTCTTGTATCTAACAGAAAAGTTCGTTAAAATCGATGAATAAATAGAAAAGTTACAAGGATGGTCAGTTTTTAAGTAGAAAAAACTGTATAGTAATACGATTATTTTGACAAGTAAATTTTTATATAGAATAACTTTTCTCAAAAGAAATTTTAAAAATCAAAAATAAAAAGTGTTTCTCTTTGAGCTGTAATTCATAGACAAATTAAGTATATTTATACATATTTCGAAATATTGATTTTACTGTCCATATCACCTCCTTTAGTTCATGCAAAAATTATCACGAAAGTCTCGCAGATAAAAAAAATGAAATACAATACGCGGAACGGGTACAGCTTTTCTTTTGATGCTATTCTACGGAATGTTATTTATGAGCAATAAAAACGCATTGTTCTAAATTTAATCTTCGGATAAAATCGGACTTATAATGGATTTGATGAGACTGAGCTAAGGTGTAATACGGAACGCTAACACCTGTGCAGAGCTGGAGGCGTTTTCCGTGCTGGCATGCTAAGAACACTTAAACCAGCACAGCATCATTTCACTATAAGGCGCCCGTACAAGAATATTATGTTGTGTCAACATTAATATTTATTCTGAACGGTTACATAAATACAAAAGAATATCGTCCGAAGAGGGATGTAATGATATTAGGAAAATAATGTCTCTACATGCATATAAACAGTTACGGAATGTAACTTTAGTTAATCATGCACAAATTGTGGAAAAACGGTCTTATTTTCATTATACATATTTCAACTAATAAAAATTCTAAAAATCTGTGGGGGGAGCTTAAATCATTAAATATTGTTTCTAATAGCTTTAATTCGCAATTACCTGTTAACTAATCGAATCCGGATGCTATTAATAATTATTTTATAGACAATATTCCAGATAATACAGGTGACAATTCTAATATCTTAAATTATTATAATTTCAATAAAGTTCATAGCTCAAGTTTCAAATTCAAACTCGTCTCAATAGATACCGTACAAAATGTCCTCCCTATTATAAAAAATTCGTCAGCTGGTGCCGATTTGCTTACTGTATTTTTTTATAAAGCTATGCTGTCCTTATATTTTATATTATGTTGTTCATATAATTAATAGTATGTTTATTGACTGTCAATTTCCTTCTTCCTGGAAAATTGCTCTAGTGGCGCCAGTTCCAAAGAAAGGTGATTCTAAGTCTTTTTCTGATTTACGCCCTATTAGTATTTTGCCAGGATTGTCGAAAATTGCGGAAAAGATAACTGAAATTCAAATTCGTGGCTACTTAGAAAATGTATAGTATTTTACCCGTTTTTCAGTCTAGTTTTCGTCTTGGGCACAGTTGCTCTACAGCTCTAATGCACATTATTGATGATATTGTGGACAATATCACAATTATTAAAATTTGTTAAGTATTGTTCCATTCACATGTCTGCTGATGACACTCAATTATATTACTCGTTTTAGCCTAAAGATTATCAATCAGCTATGCATAAGATAAATGATTTGAATACAGTATTTGATATTTCGTTGCAGCATTTTCTTGGTATAAATCCTTCTAAAACAGCTTTACTTTTATTTGGTAAGAAGTCTAAAGCCTTTGATATTTCTAAATTAATTAACATTAATATAAATGGTCATTTGCTAGAATTTTCTAAAAGGGCAAAAAATTTAGGTTTAATCTTAGATTCCAGATTAAGGGAACAAGTTAAAAAAATGACCCAACAAGCATACCTAGGATTGAGGCTTTTGTATCCCCATGGTAAATATCTAAACTTAAATACTAAGAGAATGATTTGTGAGACATTGATATTGTCCCAGTTTACATTTTGTGCCCCTGTATATGGGCCATGCTTTGATCAGAGACAATCAAGAGACGCCTGGCTTCGTTGTTCTTCATCGTTACTTTGACGCTATTTTATGTGATAATTTGTAGTGTGTGCAGTTGTGGTTATTGTAAGGTTCATATAAAATAATGAATATTGATGCAACATGGTTAAAACGATATGTGTAGAGATTTCGAATTTTGCGTCACATCTACCTAAACATAGTTATACCCACTACCTATTAAAGACAAGAGGACAAGAACTAAAAAAATGGAACATGGAACTATACATTTCGATATAATTTGAAGAGCAAGTCAGGGAGAACTATTTGAAATATGGAAGAATCAAGTAAAATAATGTCATTTATTTTATATTTTGTACAAATGTTTATAATTGTTTATAGTTTAGGTATACCTACAGATATTTACTTTTTCAAGGTATCCTTTTGTATCTTTATTTCTACTGTAAAATTTATTATTATTAAAAGGTTAGATGTTCTTTATATAATTTTTCAGTAATGTTGTTTGTTTTTCATGTACCTTCCATTTCAAGATTCATAATCATAACTAACTTTTTTTAATTATCAGTTCGTCATTGTTACCATATTCATGATGGTCTCAACATTAGAAAATTTCCATTTCAGAAGCGTATTTGAACAATATAAAATGATGTGTATCTTTTTTGAAATACTTTTGATATTGCTTTGTGATATTTCTATTTGTATGATGAATGGCAGAATTTGTAATCCATATTAGAAACTTTTTTCAGTGGCTTCTCAACAAGAAAAAAATTCTTGGTAAAAGTTGCAGCATCCACAAACTAGAAGAGCAGTTAGTAGTAGGTATGGGAGCACTTGAGACCACCCTCACTCCTCCACCTTTTCCCTTCCCCCTCCCCTTCCCCGCCAGCCAATCAGAACGAAGTATTTTGGCGGGAAAATGACGGGAAATTCAAAATGTAGCCACCTAGGTCTTTGCCCCCACCTAGGGCTTTGCCCCACCTAGGACTTTGCCCCCTAGGCCCCCATGCAGGTATCTCCATGTACGTAAGTAGAATTCTCCACGTAGGCAAGTGTATTGTGCCCCGCATAGGCCTCCCGCGTAGGTATGCCGGAGTCGTGTAAGGGCTTCGCCCCGCCGTCGCGGGCCCCAACGTTGCCGAGCGGTGACGTAGACAGTAGCCGCGATTTTCAATTCACAATAGTAGTTCGTAACGCGGCCAAGCGCGTGTCAGTAGATGGCGCTACAAGTGGAGCGCGGGACTAATAATGTAATCATATGAGAAAATAAATATGCGGGCATATTTAATTATACAGACTACGGCTAAAAATATTTACTGGAATTAAAAGTTTCATGCTTATACTTTATGAATGTTTGTTAAAATAGAACAGAAATGGTCAATCCTTTTTCGTCTTAAATCTTAATAATGCCATGTTAAGTTCGTATTAAAGCCCAATGGCAAATTCTTTTATTTTTTAAATTGTATTGAAATAGAAATTATTCCCCTTAGGTGTTTGATAAGAAAACCAAGCTAGCAGTCACTAGCAAAGTTGTCTTTCAAACAGCTATGACAGCAAAATAGCCAGTAGCTTGTTCTGGCGATATCAACTGCAGTCACTGCACTATGCGCCCCGGCTTTTCTTGGCTAAGACTGTTAATAATCAATTTTCTATTTAATCATATAATCAACGAGTCTGCTCTGCTTGTGTTTTTTTATTAAAAGTTTCTTGGACTATTATAATGAGTGGTGCTTTTTTTGTGTGTCCTTTTGGATAAAGAAAGGTAAGTGTATATTCATATTTTCAACATAAAAACGTAGCATTGTTGCAGTTATAACCTTAAACAGCAATTAGATGAAATTATTTTTCTTAGTAAAAAAATCTATAATTAAAAATTTTAGCATTAAATTCTAAGACAATCAAACCAGATACCAAAATTAGTGGTATATTAAACAAATTCACTTAAACGTTTATTATTTAACGAAGAAAAATTCTATTTAAAACCACCATTATACAGGGTGTTATTTTAGCAGTTGAGAAGAAACAATAGTTCCTGGGTCTTTATAAAAAGTTACAAATTATTTAACAACGGCAAGATGGCCGCTAAAAATCTAAAGCATTAATTTTATAGGTATTTGAAAGTCTAGCCAGGACAGAAATAGTGTTGGAAAGGTATGCATTTTGGCTACAGGACGACAGAGGCATGGAAACCCAAAAAACAAAGCAAAAATAGAGGACAGAGGGTAAATTGCTTTGAATTTCATAATTTCAGATAGCATGCTGCTTTTTAGTTTTAGTACAGTCCATGTATTCTAAAAACTATAATTAGCTGTTAAAATGGCCTATTCTAATGAAAATTCTATAATTAAAAATTTTAGCATTAAATTCCAAGGCAATCAAACCACCTACCAAAATTGGTGGTATATTAAAAAATTCACTTAAACGTTTATTATTTAATGAAGAAAAATTCTATATAAAACCACCATTATACAGGGTGTTATTTTAGCAGTTGAGAAAAACAATAGTTATAGGGTCTTTATAAAAAGTCACAAATTATTTCACATAAATAACAAAATGGTGACTAAAAAATCCCAAAACATATTAGCATTCTAAAAACTATAATTTAGCTGGTAAAACCGCTTATTAAATTCAGCAAATTCACTTAAACGTTTATTATTAACGAAGAAAAATTCTATTTATTTAACTCCACCATTATACAGGGTGTTATTTTAGCAGTTGAGAAAAAACAATAGCTACAGGGTCTTTATAAAAATCACAAATTATTTGACAACAGCAAAATGATGGTTAAAAATCGAAAGCATTAATTTTATAGACAGTTGAAAGTCTAGCCAGGACAGAAAGGCATAAATTTTGGCTACAGAGGCATGAAGTTCAAAACAAGACAACAGAACGACAGAGACACGGAGAAACAAGGCATACGAAGGGTAAGTTGCTAGATTTTTCTGCATTGTAGGGCGTGTCGTTTGTACCGATACAATACACAGTTAAATATGCTGGCTTGATACAGATACCCGTGGTCGTGCAGGGGTCTATCTTAAACAATTACCTAAGAGTAATCATTGGATTTTTCCTTGCCAACGAAAAAAGGTTTCAGCCACATGCGAAAAACTTAAATCCGCCCGTGAACGCTAAAGGCCTTCGGGCTAACGAAAAGATAAAAATGGCTGTCTTGTGGTTAGGGCAAATTCAAAAATATAATTGTTTGGTGCCATACTCGTAACACCATTCAAACATCTCCACGGCAGTGTTTCAAACTAAACAGATCCGTTGCGATGATAGGCAATTTGTAGGACATAATTGAACGTTATAGGGTCTTTCCTTACAATTAAAAATTACTATTGACTTTACATTAAAAATATTCAGATTTTATATTTTCGTAAAATAATTTTTTGCCACTATTTTTTTTACATGAAAGTTCAGTTCGACGTCATTTTTCATAATTTTTCCATATTTAATTTTTCTATATTTAATTTTTTACTAAAGTACAGTTTTAGTAAAGTATAGTTTTGACCTAATTTTCACAAATAATTTTTAATAAATAATTTTTCTGTATTTTTATTAAAGTTCAATTTGACGTTATTTTGCATCGGAAAGTGACTTCAAATAATCAGTTCAGGCGTAAGAGTAAAACTTTTTTTTCTATATTTAATTTTTCATAAAATATAAAACTAAATTTTTCAATATTTAATTTTTCGTAATGTTTCTACTTTTTAATAAAGTATAGTTTTGGTGTAATTTCTACATAAAATAATTAGTAATTTGTGGCTTGAAACAATTTTAAAAAAATTACAAAAACTTACCAGTTTGGCTAAGGGAAAGCGGCAAACGGGCTCAGAGGGTGGCTACAGAGGCAGGTAATAGGGTGGGGGCGGTTCTTTGATAGCCATAGAGGGCTTAACAATAATTCGTTGGAAGCCCCGGCAACTCAATTCCACAAAATATGTTCGCACGTATGTGCACAATCGAAAGCGTTATCTATGAAGGCGACAACCCTTATATTATTAGGACTGGTATTACAGACGCCAAGGGTTGTACTCTCCCGCATGAAAGCGGTACCAGTTACGCTAACGTGAGAAAGAAAGTCGTCCACCAACCCAAATTCCTTTCTTCTTAATCTCGCAAGCACCACCCCCCGTACACCTCAACAGATTAGCGAAAAATGAACGAGTAACCGACGTGTCTCAACTAGTAACTTACTACGCGTATAAGGTGTCGTCATGTTTTATTTACATCACGTTTTACCTCATGCTGTTATCACATTTGAAATAATTATCAGTTTTAAAAAAGGTGTTAAAACTTCTTCAATAAAGGTTAGTTTTTTAAAATATATCGTGTCGCATATCAAATTAAACGTCTTGATTAATGCACTAATATAGTGGGTCTCATCAATTTTTTTTCTTTTGTTCGGGTCGATGATATGCTTGCCCAGTAGGTAGAAAGCGCTCACTATCTTTTCATTTTACTCACATTCGAAATTTTTCTCGAATACTTTTTGTGTGAATCACGCCCTATTTTTTTTTAATCAAACACATCTTAATCACGCGACCTCTTTTCAGGCGTTAAAATTATATCTCGCCGACACTAGTTACCTGAAAGGTAATAACCAAGCGCCTCCTACGACCTTCTAGTCAGTTTATCTTCAATCTTTGAAGTGTTAAGATCACAGTTAGTTTTCTTCTCGCGCTCGACGCTATTCAATCAACTTTCAAATTACCTTCGTCAGGAAGCGTTTTATCAGATTTGGTATCTTTCAGAAATCCTACTATCACCACTGCAAGATGTCTAAATTTTTCATCGTCAAAGATATCGTGAAAAAATTCGTCGTTTCAATCTACAAGGACCAGTCTTGGAATTTTAAATTAGGCCGGTACCCGTCGGCGAAGAGCCTGTTGGATGGGTCAAGGAAGCCGTCAACCAAATAATTCAACGGGGAACCGAACACCTTAGTCCTGAAGATCAAGTAGCGTTTTCCTTTTGCTCCAGGGATTTCGCCAGAGGTGATGGCTGGGTCCGCTTCAAACCCGCTAAAGAAGTTACCTACGACGACGTATGGGACGTCATCTCCGCCGTATACCAGTCCAACTCCTCGGGACTAAACACCGAGACGTTCTGTCTGGGCGTGACTTCTGTGCGTATGCCCACAGGGAAAGGACGTGGTGAAAAGTACATCGCCTTCGACGAGGAGTGTGCCAAGCGGCGTGGTATTGTTACCATAAACAATACAGACAATATGTGTTTGCCGTGCGCTCTCGTCGTAGCAAAAGCCTACGCGGACAAAGACAAGGACCAAACCAAGGTGCGTCGTGATATCGGAAAGATCCAGACGCAAAGGGCTCAACACCTGATGCGGGTGGCAGGGGTTATCATACCTGAAGAGGGCGCAGGTATCCTTGAGCTGAAGGAGTTCCAGCGGTATCTCTCCGACTACTGCATCGTCGTGTACCAGTACGGTAGCAAGGGACGTGACGTGATATCTAAGGGCTCCACAGAGGGTCCCTCGTTAAATTTAATGTATCACGAGGGGCACTATAATATTATCACTTCGCTGACGGCTGCCTTCTGCTGTGATTATTATTGTGAGAGGTGCCAGGTCCCATATAATACTAAAAACAAACACAGATGTGGTGGTATCTGTCCGTCATGTCAACAGTCGCTCGCATGCCCCGAAGACATCGCTGTCACCTGTTCCGATTGTCAGCGCGGCTTCAGGGGGCAGCAATGCTACGACAATCATAGGAGCCAGGGATCAATGGGAAAGAGCTCGGTTTGCGAGCAGATTCGCCGTTGCCCCGACGTCTTAAGGTGGTAAAAAATGGCAGAACTCATGTCTGCGGGGAGATATATTGCAAGATACGCAACGCCCACGTGCCCGCAGACCACCTGTGTTACATACAGCCCAACACAAGGAAGCCGAAGACAGCCGACCTTCTCTTTGTCTTCTACAACTTGGAGACGCGACAAGAGAAGGCGCAAGAAGATGGTTCCTTCCTGCACGAACCAAATCTCTGCGTCTTTAAGCAATGCTGCAACATATGCCTCAACACGCCGCAGAAAATCTGTAGTAAATGTGGGGTTAGACTGCAGATTTTAAGGTTCAACGACCCCATTTCACCGTTCCTCCACCACCTCATGACCATGAGGAAATAATTCAAGCAGGTGATGGTCGTCGCACACAACGGGCAGGTCTTCGACCACCAGTTCTGCTTAAACTACATCCTGACGCAAACGGACCTCACCCCCGAACTCATCATGCGAGGGACGAAAATAATTTCCATGGTTATGGATAATGTAAAGTTCCTAGACAGCCTAAATTATTTCCCCATGGCTCTATCTAAGCTGCCCAAGGCTTTCGGCTTGGGCGATAATTTCAAGAAAGGCTATTTCCCCCATCTTTTCAACATCGCAACCAACCAAAATTATGTAGACCCCCTACCCGCCGCCGAATACTATGACCCCGATAATATGAAACCGGAAGAGCGCTCCAAGTTCCTCGAGTAGTACGAGTGCCACAAGGACGACGAGTTTAACATGCAGAGGGACCTCGTCGAATATTGCATTTCGGACGTGGAGATCCTGACGGCCGCATGTCTCAAGTTCCGACAGCAGCTGATGGAAATGGGAAACATCTGCCCGTACACGGAAGCTTGTACCATAGCCTCTGCGTGCAATAAGGTGTACAGGCGCAACTTCCTCAAGCCAAACACCATCAGCATCATCCCCAAAGGCGGCTACAGATGGCGCGACAACCAAAGCAAGATAGCCATCCAATGGTTGGTATGGGAGGAACACACCAGGGGCCTCAACATTTCTCATGCTGCCAAAGACAAAGAAGCACGAGTCGCAGGGGTCAAAGTTGATGGCTACAACCCTGAAACCAAACAGGTGTTTGAGTTTCACGGGTGTTACTTCCATGGTTGCCCCAACTGCTTTAAATATAATAGAGACAAGTCCCTACACGAAAACCCCTCCCAGACATTAAGCACCCGACACGAAGCCACCCTTGCAAAGATACAAAGACTTCGAGACCTTGGTTACGAGGTCGTTGAGATGTGGGAGTGTACGTTTAGAAGATTAATGGCGCAAGACAGGCAAATCGAAGACTACACTACCAATCACCCCTTAGTTACGCTGACACCGCTAAACCCCAGAGACGCATTTTACGGAGGACGTACAGGTAATACTTTCGAGTATTACAAGTGCGGCCCAGGGGAGAAAATCAAATACGTCGACGTCTGCTCCCTTTACCCCTGGGTCTGCAAATACGGCAAGTTCCCCGTAGGACACCCCAAGGTGTATGTGGGTGAGGAATGCCCTACAGATCTTCGCAATGTAAACGGGGTTGTTAAATGCAAGATCCTCCCGCCCCAGAATCTCTACCACCCTCTGCTCCCAGCCAAGATGAGCTTGTTCTCTGTAGCGCCTACGGAGAACACATGAATAAGGGCAAGTGCCATAGTGACGAAGAGCGAGCTCTCACATGTGTATGGGTGGTAGATGAAGTTCGAAAGGCCGTTGAAAAAGGGTATCGTCTGCTGGAGATCTACGAGATCTGGAGCTACGACGTTCAGCAGTACGATAAGACCAAAAATGTATCTGGTTTATTCACGGGGATGATGAACAAGTTTATCTCCGTGAAACAGCAGGCGTCCGGGTGGCCGGCGCACTGCTCTAGTCAGGCATACAGGGAGCGTTATATTGAGCAGTTTCTCGAAAGGGAAGACGTCGAGCTGGAGTTTGCAGAGATCGTGGAGAACCCAGGGCTACGGTCTCTCGCAAAACTCATCTTAAACAGCTTCTGGGGGAAACTTGGACAGAGAGAGAATCATCCCAAAACATCCTTCGTGAGAAACTCCGCGGAATTCTTCAGCATGCTCACCAACCCCAGCATCTACGTTAATTCCCTCTCGTCGTCAATTGGGAGTACAAGGAGGAGGCCTACGACCCGCTCACTACCGTAAATGTCGTCCTCACTGGATGACGGGAGAAGACGTCACGTCATCCAGTTTCACGTGACGGTTATCCAGTTTTTATGTGACGATTATACAGTTTCGAGTGACGTTTATCCAGTTTCTACGTGACGGTTATCCAGTTTCGCGTGACGGTTATCCAGTTTTTACGTGACGTAAGACGTGACGTAAAACGTGACGACGTGACGTAAAAGACGATGTGTTAATTAATCAGTGGTACTTGGATAAGCAACCTTCGTGTTATATACGTTATGAAGACGAAAAACCCGTATCGTTTGCCTTGCTGTCTAAAATTGATTATGACCCCTTAAACAAGCATTCAAATCCAAAGACGTCCAACTATATTTATACGCTGGAGGCTCATCGCAGAAAAGGACATGCCACAGCCCTTGTAGACCATGTGAAAGAACGTGAACAGTTTTCGGCGTTTTACAGTAATGAAGCCTCGGAGAATTTATTTAAAAAATGCAAATGCAAAAATTACAGTGAAACGTATTGTAATGTTATGTGTGTATATTCTTAATAAAACTTGTAACGTATGATTGAGTATTATTATTTCTAATCTTTGAATTGTAAGTTTGAAAAGATGAGGAAAAATAAAACGCTGGTATGTAAAATATGTATTTATTTTCCAATAAAATTATGATAATACAGAGTGTTACATACAAGTTGGTATCACATAGAAAACGACAAAACAAGTAGTGATATAATGAGAGCGCAAATAAATGTGAAATGTGAAGGACATGACCTTGACCTCAATATGCCAAATGTCGATGACATCATTTCTAAAAATAGAACATTACGTCATTTCTAAAAATAGCCACATATAGTTGCCAGATGTCGATGACATCATATCTAAAAATAGAACATTACGTCATTTCTAAAAATAGCCACATATAGTTGCCAGAAGTCGATGACATCATATCTAGAAATAGAACATTACGTCATTTCTAAAAATAGCCACATATAGTTGCCAGATGTCGATGACATCATTTCTAAAAATAGAACATTACATCATTCCTAAAAATAAAACACATCTGTCGATGACATCATTTCTAAAAATAGAACATTACGTCATTTCTAAAAATAGTCTACAAGCTTATCGAAACAAGTCAGACAAACAATCACGTGATATGTGTGGTAGGGGAAAACAAATAAAGTCAGTGATGAATGCTAACAAAATCACTTTTGAAAATGTATTCTGAGAGCCAAAATGAACAAAATGATAAATGTACACCAGGACGTGTTATTGTAGGTGAAAGAAAATATAGCTTGAATAAGTCAAAGTGCAAGTTCGTGTCTGTGGGTTTCCTATACGATATTGAATTTATTCCGATTATTAAAATATTTGGTAACAAAAATGATTGGGTTATCTTTAATGAAAAAGAATGGAAAGAGTTTTTATCTTACCAAGGAATAATAACAAATTATTTATATACCGGAGAAAATATGGAGCCGATAGATGAAGGATTTTTTTCTCTGGAGTTTAAGCAGCTACCCTATTCAAATGTGGTTAAGATTGGGAGAGATAATATATCAGTGTATCTATCCTATGATACGATATGCACTTTATGGTGCTTTCTACCGCTTATTAATTATAGATTGGATTTGTTAAAAAACCAACATTTTACAAGTTACTTCAAGATTATAAGAACCGGAATACAAAATATGGATGGTGATGTTATCATTAATGCTTTAAAAGTGCTACAACCTCAAGGAAATCCCAATAGTGAGAATATTTGTATGGTTCTGGAATTTATGTATATTTACCCCGATGTATTTAAAAGTGAATGTATAAAAGAACAATAAATTGAGAGATTATTCAGAATCACCGCATAATGAAAAAAGTTAGATTTAGTGATGAACCTGATAAAATTCATTTTATAGTCATGTGGCCCGAAGAGCACAGAGTCGCGAGAATGAGGTATTGGGAGAATTTTGCCGTCGATAGACACCGTTTCCATAGAAGAATTCAGTTAACATCAAACATTATTGACCCTATTTTAGAATCAAATCATAGATGTAAAATATATAATGAACGTGTTAATTTTATGAAATAAAAATATTTGTTTTTGTAATTATTTTATTTATAAATATATTAAGTTATAAGTAAATTTTTATTGAGCCATTGGTTATGTGATTTATTCAGTCCGAGAAATTTAAAATTAAGCAGCTACCCTATTCAAATGTGGTTAAGATTGGAAGAGATAATATATCAGTGTATCTATCCTATGATACGATATGCACTTTATGGTGCTTTCTACCGCTTATTAATTATAGATTGGATTTGTTGAAAAACCAACATTTTACAAGTTACTTCAAAATTATAAGAACCGGAATACAAAATATGGATGGTGATGTTATAATTAATGCTTTAAAAGTGCTACAACCTCAAGGAAATCCCAATAGTGAGAATATTTGTATGGTTCTGGAATTTATGTATATTTACCCCGATGTATTTAAAAGTGAATGTATAAAAGAACAATAAATTGAGAGATTATTCAGAATCACCGCATAATGAAAAAAAGTTAGATTTAGTGATGAACCTGATAAAATTCATTTTATAGTCATGTGGACCGAAGAGCACAGAGTCGCGAGAATGAGGTATTGGGAGAATTCTGCCGTCGATAGACACCGTTTCCGTAGAAGAATTCAGTTAACATCAAACATTATTAACCCTATTTTAGAATCAAATCATAGATGTAAAATATATAATGAACGTGTTAATTTTATGAAATAAAAATATTTGTTTTTGTAATTATTTTATTTA
>NW_019416908.1:201366-207354 GCF_000390285.2 Anoplophora glabripennis | reverse complement strand
CATCAAAGAGAAAATTTCCGTTGCCAGTTGTAAGCAGTCCATAGAGGTTTCCAGTGGCCCCATAAATGGTATGCAGGACATCTACGTAGTTTCCAACAAGGAAAAATTCAAGTTAGCAAATACCAGGTACCTAAAATAAAAATAAAGTGCACTATAAACAAAACAGATAGCTATAACCTATAAATAATACTTTCCTATCGCATCAAACCAAAGAAAACGGATGCAGAATAAACTATAGAACTTACCTGAATAAAAATAAATACAAGCCAAACAATCATATGTCTAAAAACTTCACGAATTCCACGAGCTCGAACCAATTTATCAATAGGGACAGCCATGTTTAATTAGAGTTGAATTTTCTGTCAGTAAATAAGAAATTATGCCCCTGTAAGATAGGCAAAATTCAATACAAAGAGACGTATTCAAAATTGAATAGTTTAAATTAATTGCTAATAAAGTAAAATTCTTCTTGAATTAAAAACAATCCTAGTATTGTATTTAATTGTATTAGATTAGAAAAGACAACAAAATTAATAAAATATTCTTTATTATTGTTAAGGAAGATATTCACAATTCACACAGTTTCCTTTCAAAAGTATTTTTATTGAAAACAAGTTAATGAAAAAGAATAAGTGTTGTCGGGCAAGCGTTCGCTGGAGAGTCTTCGTGGTGTGGAGTCGCTCGCAGGTATAAGTATCTGGTCCTTGGCGCCAATCTACCGTGATCGTCTTCCGGGAATCATATCCCGCGTTGCACATTGTTTCTTGTAGCTTGCAACTGATATGGACATCGATGAAAAAAGTTAATGGTACACAAAATTGTATGATGAAATAATCGATTTGCAGTAAAATATTGTCTGAAGTTTAACACCTATTGTTCGTTTTTTTTACTTATTTATTTAATGCGAATTTTGTCAACTGTGAAAAAATTTTAAAAAATAATAAAAGGATCAGAAATTTTTGTGAGAATATTTATAGAGAATGTTAAAATTACACGAAACAATACTTTATTGCACCACACTTTTATACTTTTGAAATGTTTATCTACATTTCTAATAAAAATTTCAAAACATTTATTCATTAAAAACATTTTACAAACTGCCTTAATAACTGTAAAATAGTGTGCAACAAAAGTGTAGTTTTATACACGCCTAAGCGATATTGTACCGCATTTTTTTCAAAGACTTTATCCGTTCTTTTAAACAATATACAATTAATCTTACTATTTTATTGTTCCACCTCAAATATTTATTAATTAGACATTTTCCAACTATAATAATCTGCTAAAAGTGTACTAAAACCTAAAGTATACATCACACAAAAATACCTTTATTGTATACATTTTTGTTATTATCAGTTTTCTTTTTAATAATTTAAATACATGAATTCATTCAATAAAATTTTCAAAATGCGTTATTCAATACCGGAAAAAGTGTTATTGAAGAATATATATAATGTTGCGCATTTTTACATTTTTTGTATTATCACAACTGTTTACACAAACACTTTTGATGGTAGTGCAAGTCCTTACATTTGAGTATTTTGCCTCTATCGCTTATTCATTAAAGACTTTTTCCATAACTCTTTTATTACTTGCTAAAAGTGTACTCAAAGGTATACAAAAGTGTACTTCGAAACACTCCTCTGGAATACTTTCTTGCAATTTTTTAAGAGATAAGTACCTATTGATTTAATAAAATTTTCAAGGCACCTTAACTTGTCTTAAACAAAGTATGCTAGTGCCTAAAAGTGTACAAACGTACACTTTTGTGCACGCTTACACCTTTGGTATTTTATGGCTGTTCTTTTCATTATATGTATATATCAAGTTTATAAAAAATACTTTCAGGCATTCCTTGATGGTTTTGTAGAAGATTTATTGCAAAATATCCAAACCTAAATGTACACTACTACATCAACATTTTTTTTATACCTACTGAAAAAAATGGTTTAATATTTAAAAGATATATCTAAATATGGCCCTTCAAAATTTGTACACTGAATACTGAAACATTTCAATATTCAAAAAAGTGCTGTGCTCAAAAATGTACCTACCGAAGTTTATAGTGTTGCACAGTTTGACAATTTTTTTATTGTCATAACTATTTATTCGTTAAAGGCAGGCAGTTTTCAACACTACCTTGATGTTTGCCAAAAGTGTACTCAAATTTAAAAGTACACAAAAGTGTACTTGGAAACATTCCTCTGGAATGCTTTGTTGCAATTTTTTGTAGTTTAAATACTTATTCATTTAATAACATTCTCAAGACACCTTAGCTTGTCTTAAACAAAGTATGTTAGAGCCTAAAAGTGTGCGAAAGTACATTTTAGTGCACGCTTATACCTTTGGTATTCTATGACTGTTCTTTTCATTATATGTACATCTCAAGTTTATAGAAATACTTTCAGGAATTCCTTGATAATTTTTGTAAAAGATTTATTGCAAAATATGTACACTTTTAGCACTGCATATCAACTATTTTTTTATATCTTTATCTGAAAAGAAAAGTTTAATACTTAAAAAATATATTCAAAATTCGTACATTGAAAAGCATCAGAGTGCTCGGAGAATCAGTCCTAATAAATAACACATACTTTCATGTTACAATTGTTATAATAAATCAATAGAAACTAATTAATCTTCAAGGCGTGCACCTAGAACTAAAATACACCGATCCTTCCAAACAGTAGAACCATTGTTAGAGCNCTTGCAACTGATATGGACATCGATGAAAAAAGTTAATGGTACACAAAATTGTATGATGAAATAATCGATTTGCAGTAAAATATTGTCTGAAGTTTAACACCTATTGTTCGTTTTTTTTACTTATTTATTTAATGCGAATTTTGTCAACTGTGAAAAAATTTTAAAAAATAATAAAAGGATCAGAAATTTTTGTGAGAATATTTATAGAGAATGTTAAAATTACACGAAACAATACTTTATTGCACCACACTTTTATACTTTTGAAATGTTTATCTACATTTCTAATAAAAATTTCGAAACATTTATTCATTAAAAACATTTTACAAACTGCCTTAATAACTGTAAAATAGTGTGCAACAAAAGTGTAGTTTTATACACGCCTAAGCGATATTGTACCGCATTTTTTTCAAAGACTTTATCCGTTCTTTTAAACAATATACAATTAATCTTACTATTTTATTGTTCCACCTCAAATATTTATTAATTAGACATTTTCCAACTATAATAATCTGCTAAAAGTGTACTAAAACCTAAAGTATACATCACACAAAAATACCTTTATTGTATACATTTTTGTTATTATCAGTTTTCTTTTTAATAATTTAAATACATGAATTCATTCAATAAAATTTTCAAAATGCGTTATTCAATACCGGAAAAAGTGTTATTGAAGAATATATATAATGTTGCGCATTTTTACATTTTTTGTATTATCACAACTGTTTACACAAACACTTTTGATGGTAGTGCAAGTCCTTACATTTGAGTATTTTGCCTCTATCGCTTATTCATTAAAGACTTTTTCCATAACTCTTTTATTACTTGCTAAAAGTGTACTCAAAGGTATACAAAAGTGTACTTCGAAACACTCCTCTGGAATACTTTCTTGCAATTTTTTAAGAGATAAGTACCTATTGATTTAATAAAATTTTCAAGGCACCTTAACTTGTCTTAAACAAAGTATGCTAGTGCCTAAAAGTGTACAAACGTACACTTTTGTGCACGCTTACACCTTTGGTATTTTATGGCTGTTCTTTTCATTATATGTATATATCAAGTTTATAAAAAATACTTTCAGGCATTCCTTGATGGTTTTGTAGAAGATTTATTGCAAAATATCCAAACCTAAATGTACACTACTACATCAACATTTTTTTTATACCTACTGAAAAAAATGGTTTAATATTTAAAAGATATATCTAAATATGGCCCTTCAAAATTTGTACACTGAATACTGAAACATTTCAATATTCAAAAAAGTGCTGTGCTCAAAAATGTACCTACCGAAGTTTATAGTGTTGCACAGTTTGACAATTTTTTTATTGTCATAACTATTTATTCGTTAAAGGCAGGCAGTTTTCAACACTACCTTGATGTTTGCCAAAAGTGTACTCAAATTTAAAAGTACACAAAAGTGTACTTGGAAACATTCCTCTGGAATGCTTTGTTGCAATTTTTTGTAGTTTAAATACTTATTCATTTAATAACATTCTCAAGACACCTTAGCTTGTCTTAAACAAAGTATGTTAGAGCCTAAAAGTGTGCGAAAGTACATTTTAGTGCACGCTTATACCTTTGGTATTCTATGACTGTTCTTTTCATTATATGTACATCTCAAGTTTATAGAAATACTTTCAGGAATTCCTTGATAATTTTTGATTTATTGCAAAATATGTACACTTTTAGCACTGCATATCAACTATTTTTTTATATCTTTATCTGAAAAGAAAAGTTTAATACTTAAAAAATATATTCAAAATTCGTACATTGAAAAGCATCAGAGTGCTCGGAGAATCAGTCCTAATAAATAACACATACTTTCATGTTACAATTGTTATAATAAATCAATAGAAACTAATTAATCTTCAAGGCGTGCACCTAGAACTAAAATACACCGATCCTTCCAAACAGTAGAACCATTGTTAGAGCACTAGCCCGCAAACCGAGGCGGTGTTAGAATTTCTAGGGCGAACCGATACATTATGAATAATATTGGAAACAGATAATCAACACTTTCCAATAGTTTGCGCGCCGCTTTATGATTTATCGGCGGTTGCAACACACGGACAACGTTATTAATTTACCGTGATAGATTTACAATAGTTGTTAATTTATTTAAATGCTTAGGCGGAGGTAAATTGATTAGAGTTTCATAATTCATCCGACGACGGAGTCGGGCATTTCCAATACGAAACAGTGAACGGGCCTCGTTGCTTTTAATTAAAAGTGACAGGAAAGAAATGACATCGACATTAAAAAAACACTTAGAGGTTGGGCAAGGAGCAAATGCTGATTTGAGATTATTGGAATTGCGGTTAAATACACAGGCACGCAAAAAATACAGTGGTTTGTTCCAAAGACTGGATTGGTATGTATTTTGATCCGCTGAATCTGAATCCGGGGCTAGAATTGCTCCATCATCCTATATTTTTTTTAAATCGAGAAAAGCTGGTTTGGCAAAAGATCCCCACGCTCCAAGGAAGCACATCAGTTTCGATCCATGTCAAAGTGATGCTCACTGCTTTTTTCAACTTTAATGGAATTGTGCATTTCGAATTTTTGCCTCAAAGTAAAACACTGAACCGTGAAAAAATCCGCAAAATAAGACCAGAGCTGTTTGTGCCAAAAATCAGATTACTGTCCTCCCTCACCCTCCTTACTGGCCAGACCTGGTCCCTTGCGATTTTTTCTTGTTTTCGAAATTAAAATCAAGCAAATTTAATTTAATTTAGGGTGTACTTTAATATTATTTAGTATTTATTTTAATATTCCTATTCTTATTCGAATGTCAGTTTGTAATACATTGTTGTAGTGATCACTGTGCCGTTTTTCGAGAGTACATTTAATAGCCGTATTTCCATTTCGCATCCTGTTGTGTGGCGTACATTACGAGAAGCTCAGTTGTGTCCAACCCCCCATACCCTCCTTACCCCTCCCCTCCCGTGCTGGGCTAAGGGCCACCTTAGCAAAGCGCATCCCAGGCTGCATAGCCGCACTACCCTACCCAACCATACCACACATAAACATGACACTACCCCCGGGGTTTACACAGACGAGCCGGCGAAGCAAGAAGAGCGCCAGAAGAAAGGGCCCTAGCCGGCGGGGCCCAGCCAGGACAAAAGGAGGTCCCACAAAGCGCCTACACCGGCCGCATTTGCGGTCGGGGTAGACGACGGATGGGGCCCACCTACGAAGGCTGTCCAGGCCTACACGAGATGAGGCAGGATAAAGAGGGATAATCCCCCTCGATCCCAAATCATTGAGGCCAATTTCTAGCCATAG
>NW_019416908.1:186604-199575 GCF_000390285.2 Anoplophora glabripennis | reverse complement strand
GTTTATTTGAATTTTTCACATAAATTTTGAGGTTATGTGAAAAAGTGTAAATACAAAAGTTGTAGATCTTTTTATTACCTACAACTTTGCCATTTAACTTTTTTCCATAAGACTTGTAGTTTTTCCGGAAATCAAGGGAAACCGTTTTTTACCCTTAAAAACTCACCCCCTTCCCCTTCCCGACCTCAGATCGCCCGTAAATTATTTTTCCTTTCATTTCTGTTATACTCTCTTCCTTTTCCAATGGGTTTCATCCTACTATAATTTTTTTTCACTTTTTACCATTTTTGAAGGCTTAAGCACTGATCTATTAGTTTACGAAATATTGCAATTTCCTTGAACATATTATTATGACAGTCCTTTTTACATTTTTCGATTTTTTATGTGCGAGGAACTAATTTTTACTACTGGGTGCTATCTACTCGGACAGATAAATTAGCTATCCAACTAAATTCGGTACATTTTTTTTTATTATTTGTGTTTAATACAAAATAAGTTGTTTCAGTTTGACAATGCATATGGATATAACTATTAATTTTCCAATAAACTCCCTAAACGCGCTATTGGACAGGTAAGTCGTTGCTGAACTATTAAAAATTATACGTCATACTTACGGAGAAGTTTAGAATGACGGTAAAATTTTTTTAGATCTTGCATCCTTTCGAAACAGTGTCAAAATTCTATTTTAATAATGTTTACCAGTTTGAGAACTTTGAGAGTTTTATACGTAATGATAGGTTTTTAAGAAAACGAAAAACTTAGTTTTCAGCATAAATATTTGATTTTTTTTTTAATTCTATGGACATTTTTGAAAGAGCGTTAAAAAAACAAGTAATTTAAAAAATCATTTGTATCCGGTCCATGCAGCTGGAGGTATTAACATTTATGCCTTTTTATTAATAACTACCTACTAGATTAAATTTTACTAATAATTTTACAACTTTTGACCATTGGCGTACTCAGAAAAAACTGGAAGGGCGGACAAAATGACAAAAATCAAATTTAACAGTGGAGCTTTATTAATACTCCTCATTTCACGAGAGAGAAAAACGTGTTTGTACAAACAGGAAATCAACCCGTAACGCCGTGGTGAATCACTGAGGAGGCGACGTAAAAAATCCGCACCGTAAAAAACCTGGCACCGACTAGAGGCTAGGTGTTAAATAAGTTACATTCCCATGTGGCAGAGGTCACAGTGGGACATCAATCACTCTATTATAGGTAATAATAGTGGTCAAACGCGGCCCTAAGAGGAACGCCGTTCGTTTAGGTCTTTATCTTCTCCGTTCGACGTAGGGGCGACCGGCGCAAACACATAAAATTTGTTGTACAATAACACGCGTTTTAGATTATTAGTTCATGATATTTTAACATTGAAAATATATGTATGTGTACGGGGGAATAAAAACTTTCAATGTGTATAAATGTTCAGTAGTAAGCGCTGGGCGCAGGGGTGGTTCGATCGGAGTGATTTTTGTGTCGTTGTGTAAGTTGGACCTTTCTACGTCGAATAAGTGTGGGCATTCCACAATTATTATTAAGAGAACTTAATGTGAAAACTTAAGTTTTCCAAGGAACACAGGTATGTCAATGTAACGTTTTCGGTGGTATTTTCTATTGTTTTTCGCGAAATTGTCAGTTAAATGTCGTTTATATTCCTTTAACAAATGTATCTTTAAATATTGTTAGTGTTTCCTGAGAAAAATTTTAATTTAAATTGTACACATCTAATTCCTGAAAAAACTGACAAATACGATTATGTTGTCACAACCGAAGGGCGAGGCCAATCAAAGGGTAGGGCATCTGCGTCGTTCTCCCCCAATTTTTAATTACAGCACGCATTACTCAAACTTATCGCTTGTCAGTTTAACACACCTTTAAAAGTATATCTATATGTATCGGAAATAGATTTATGATTAATTGGTGCATAGAATCGACTGAAAGGTTTTTCAGGAACCCGTTCAGATTTATTAAGCCATTTATAACACCCTTTTAAAGGGAAACCGATTGGTTGTTTTCGATTTTTTTTTTAATTAAGAAAAACACAAGTTATGTACGATAAATTTCGATAGCGGATTAAATGAAAAAGTTTTTATAAATGTAGGTATACGAAAACTCTTCATTTTATAGATACAAGGTTTTAACATTGGTAACAACTATATCTATTTACTCAATAGTAACGAGGATTTGCCTTATATTGTTTGAAAATAGTATCACAACAGAGTAATGCTAAAATTTAATTAAAACTTTATTTAAAAGTACAGAAACAAAAAACAATGCACGCGTATTAATAACAAACAGAAAATATTTTTAAAACACAATTATTAAAAACACAATTATCGAAAATAATTTGCACTGTTAACGTTGACTCTACTAATGATTCTCTTGAGGGTGCTGATTGTATGGCTGATTTTGAATGAGGTGTTGAAATTGACTCGTTATTCAAAGGTTTATTTCGAAGATTTGTTACAAGATTTCAGTGATGATCGTTGCCCAACCCAATTTTTTCAGTTGATATTAAGAATTTAAGAATATTTTTGTACCAACCTTATGATGTATAATTTTTCCAAAACGGATTGGGAGTTAGAAAAAACATGTCAGTTGAAGTAAACGTAACCCGTTCTGTGTGACAAAATTTTATAAAATAGTCTTATAGCTGTTTTACATTGACAATTTATTGATCAATTAATTCATTAAGTCGCTTCATCAAGAAATTGGACAAGTGTAATGCACCAAATCTGCTGTCAAATAACTTCTTGACGAATTAGAGCATGTTCTAATTATCGTCAATTTCTTCGTGAAGTTTGGAAGTACCAACCCAACAGATTTCCAGCCTCAGATCAGTAATGAAGTTATGTTATTGGAATATGTAAATAATTGTGTGGCGTCGTGCTAGTTTTGCATTGTTTTTACTGATTTGTTACTTACAAAAACTAATATTTATATAATATGTGTCAGAACGGTACCGCTGTTGTATCACTACAATTATGAGTGGAAAGGTGACATTTTTGAAATTTATTTGCTTCTTTGATTCATTGGTAGAACTGATTCATACGTCAAAAAACTTGACAAAGTCTGTAGCAGTGTAAAACCACACTGTTTACCAATAAATTCGTGAATTAATTCATGAAGAACTTCGTCAATTTATTCATCAATAAATTGTCAATGTAAAACAGCTATTACTGGACAGATATCAGGATTTTCTATATTTTTCATTTACTATCAAAACATTTTGTTGAACCACCTTGACATATTTTTGAAAACACTGTATTGTATTTGATGCTGCCAGTTAACTCTCCATTATTAGATTTTTCTTCCCTAAAATAATATATTTTGCAATTTGTTGCCTCACCCCCTCGCCAAGTTAATCGGCAACAATAAGAAAAAAAAATTTCGAAAATTCTATAGGTGTATTTTCATCCCATATTAACGCCATTTTAATAATCTCACTTTGTCGAGAATTGTGTGCGACACGGGTTTTCCTGAAAGCAGAATGGGTTGAAAATAGCCTTAAATTTTTCAAAATAGTCGATAGCAAACCATGATTTTTACGTTCGTAAATGGGATTTTTGATAGTATATGAGAAGAATTGTCACAAATATTTGACAAGTCCTATTCAAAATCCAATTTTTTGACTTCGTTCAACACCATCCTGAGGCAAGAACAAGTCGCAAGTAAATTAGACCGTGTCATGCTACCTTAGAACCAGTCGAGATTCAACTCCCAAAAAAAAAATGAAAAACGTACGCCGTACCACAGATACGGGACGCGACATTCCCTCTCGGGCGAAGCCGATCCTGTGCCGCGACTTATCTCCTCACGCATCCGACACCCCCGGCGATACTCTCCCATGTCCATATTGGCCTCGTTAGGCCGCGCCAGCCGGCTCGCTTCTGCATGGCCGACTGCTCGATTTGGCGAGAACCGCGCCCACCGCGCTAAATTAAGGGAAAACTATAATCGAATCCTTTTTTCGGAAAGGTGTTTTCGGGAGGGCCCCCAGCCCGTCATTTATGTGTTTATGTGCCCAAATCGCCGCACGAGGACGTTTCCACGACTGGAAAGGAAGGTGAAAGTCGTCCACTGCGAATCGCATTGTTAGTCTCGGCGCCTTCACCAAAAGTGCAAATATCGGATAGTAATTTTTCACTCATCTTTTGATAGTGCTCCTAGTAAGTAAATGTCACTGTCGCTAAAAGACAGTGACGTGCAATCGCCATAATGGTGAACTTTAAAAAATATATTGCCCCAAAGACTAATAAGTAGTGTTTTTTCAGATTTAGCTTCATTTTACTAAAAAAAGCAACCTTACATACAGTGAGCGGCTAAATTATGGAACAAATTAAATAAAAGTGCAATAATCTGTAATAAAAACGCCAAGGCAGATCAATTTTTTTGTTTTTTGTCGTTTTTTGCATCCATCCGATTTTCTACACGGTAATACTAAAAAACTGCAAGAAAAAAACACTTTTTTAATAGAACACCCTGTATATTAGTACAGATTTGGATAGAACGTTATCTCATGTAAACAGTAATGATGGGTCTATCTTTAATAATAACGGAGATATAACCAAGAGTGCTCAATTATTAATGAAATAGAAGGTGCGGCGACTGATGCAGGGGGCCCTGGGGCGCCGCCCCCTTGGAAATTACGTGGGCTCCTCGTAGCTCGCCTCTAAATCTGTAGTGTTTACAACGGTGGTCATGGTTACTGTCGTGCAGTACTGAAAGACGTAGTGGGAGTCGCGCATATTTACTACGCAGTTTGGGCTCTGTTTAGACAGCCCATAACCAAATAATAGCTATTCACAGCCTTCTTTTCTTATTAAACGTAATTTATTTACGTATGGTGTACAATTTTGTTACCTACACATAATTTGTTTGTTTTTCTAAAATATTGTAAAATTTTAAATTAGATTGTAAAGACAAACTAGCAGCACTTGCAATGCTATCTATTAAAAAATCGATGGTGCTAGAAATACCAAATTTTAATGAAAAGTCATTGAAATGTTTATTTTGGAAAAAGCAGAAGAATAGAGTCTCATCACGCAAATAATATCTTGAGCACATTTCCCCTATATTCCAATAGTACTTAAAATAAAACTACCTAATTATATTTGATTTTCTTTTCAATACTTTGTACCTAAGAGGGATTCTTCTGAAATTTCTGATTTATAAAAAATGGTTTTAATAAAAGTTGTCTGGAATCGTGTGGGCAATGTAAAGAAAATACTTTCAGCTTTACAGGGAGTTCCATTTCACGTGGACGTTACACAACTTTGTTATTTTAAATGGAACACCCTGTATATTATTGCGTTTTTGAATTCCTTTGTTAATATTATGTAGAATTTATTAAATGTACATGGTGTTTAAAACTTAAAGTTTTCGAGATAATCAGTTATTTCAGCACAGCACATCCTTATCGCATCTAATTACACCAAGAGTTACTAAAAGTAGACTTTCAGCGGAGACTGGAGTTTTATCAGTGGACACTTGAGATGTTAAATCAAGATGATTTTTTTAAACGGGTCATATTCTCCGATGAGGCTAGTTTTCATAAAAATGGTTTCATTAATCGTCATAATTGCCATTATTATGACACAGTAAATCTTTACCAATTCCGGACAAATCATAGTCTTTGAACGCGTTGGGAGCAATTTTGGGAACCCATGTCATTGGACCATGCTTTTTTGACCAGCATCTAACTGAAGCAGTTTATTTAAACTTATTAACAAATACTCTAGAAGATTTGTTGGGCGACATTCCTTTAGCTACACTTCGAAGAATGTAGATGCAACATGATGGTGCTCCACCTCACAATACCGCTACGGTTCGTCAGTTTTTACACGAAACTTTTCCCAACAGATGAATTGGACGATGAGTAGGCCTTCAAGGTGTCCAGATATGACAAGTTGCGACTTCTTTTTATGGGGATTTATAAAAAGTAAAGTTTACGTTACACCACCAACTACCGCGGCAGATATGTGGCAGCGCATTACAGTAGCATTTCAAGAAATTACGCCAGACATGCTGACCAATGTTGAGTAGTTTTTTAAAAGCAGAATTCGTTCGTGTATTAATCAAAATGGAGGACACTTCGAGCAATTGATGTAAATCAGCGGTCTAAGTATTCTTCTCCTTGTTGTGTTCCGAGATTCAGTTTGTTACGTTTTGCGTTTTGTTTTAGTTGTTGTTAGTGGTTGACTTTTGTTTGTCAAACCACTTTTTAACCATGCCAGTAAATATTGATAGTCCAAGCATTATAGAGAAATGCTTACAGAAATTANTCTAGTATATAAGAAGAATTGTCACAAATATTTGACAGTTTTTCCAAAGTTCTATTCAAAATTAAATTCGTTGCTTCGCTCGACGCCCAACCACCATCCTGAGGCAAGAACAAGTCGCAAGTAAATTAGACCGTGTCCTGCTACCTTAGAACCAGTCGAGATTCAACTCCCAAAAAAAAAATGAAAAACGTACGCCGTACCACAGATACGGGACGCGACATTCCCTCTCGGGCGAAGCCGATCCTGTGCCGCGACTTATCTCCTCACGCATCCGACACCCCCGGCGATACTCTCCCATGTCCATATTGGCCTCGTTAGGCCGCGCCAGCCGGCTCGCTTCTGCATGGCCGACTGCTCGATTTGGCGAGAACCGCGCCCACCGCGCTAAATTAAGGGAAAACTATAATCGAATCCTTTTTTCGGAAAGGTGTTTTCGGGAGGGCCCCCAGCCCGTCATTTATGTGTTTATGTGCCCAAATCGCCGCACGAGGACGTTTCCACGACTGGAAAGGAAGGTGAAAGTCGTCCACTGCGAATCGCATTGTTAGTCTCGGCGCCTTCACCAAAAGTGCAAATATCGGATAGTAATTTTTCACTCATCTTTTGATAGTGCTCCTAGTAAGTAAATGTCACTGTCGCTAAAAGACAGTGACGTGCAATCGCCATAATGGTGAACTTTAAAAAATATATTGCCCCAAAGACTAATAAGTAGTGTTTTTTCAGATTTAGCTTCATTTTACTAAAAAAAGCAACCTTACATACAGTGAGCGGCTAAATTATGGAACAAATTAAATAAAAGTGCAATAATCTGTAATAAAAACGCCAAGGCAGATCAATTTTTTTGTTTTTTGTCGTTTTTTGCATCCATCCGATTTTCTACACGGTAATACTAAAAAACTGCAAGAAAAAAACACTTTTTTAATAGAACACCCTGTATATTAGTACAGATTTGGATAGAACGTTATCTCATGTAAACAGTAATGATGGGTCTATCTTTAATAATAACGGAGATATAACCAAGAGTGCTCAATTATTAATGAAATAGAAGGTGCGGCGACTGATGCAGGGGGCCCTGGGGCGCCGCCCCCTTGGAAATTACGTGGGCTCCTCGTAGCTCGCCTCTAAATCTGTAGTGTTTACAACGGTGGTAATGGTTACCGTCGCGCAGTACTGAAAGACGTAGTAGGAGTCGCGCATATTTACTACGCAGTTTGGGCTCTGTTTAGACAGCCCATAACCAAATAATAGCTATTCACAGCCTTCTTTTCTTATTAAACGTAATTTATTTACGTATGGTGTACAATTTTGTTACCTACACATAATTTGTTTGTTTTTCTAAAATATTGTAAAATTTTAAATTAGATTGTAAAGACAAACTAACAGCACTTGCAATGCTATCTATTAAAAAATCGATGGTGCTAGAAATACCAAATTTTAATGAAAAGTCATTGAAATGTTTATTTTGGAAAAAGCAGAAGAATAGAGTCTCATCACGCAAATAATATCTTGAGCACATTTCCCCTATATTCCAATAGTACTTAAAATAAAACTACCTAATTATATTTGATTTTCTTTTCAATACTTTGTACCTAAGAGGGATTCTTCTGAAACTTCCGATTTATAAAAAATAGTTTTAATAAAAGTTGTCTGGAATCGTGTGGGCCATGTACAGAAAATACTTTTAGCTTTACAGGGAGTTACATTTCATGTGGACATTACACAACTTTGTTATTTTAAATGGAACACCCTGTATATTATTGCGTTTTTGAATTTCTTTGTTAATATTAGGTAGAATTTATTAAATGTACATGGTGTTTAAAACTTAAAGTTTTCGAGATAATCAGTTATTTCAGCACAGCACATCCTTATCGCATCTAATTACACCAAGAGTTGCTAAAAGTAGACTTTCAGCGGAGACTGGAGTTTTATCAGTGGACACTTGAGATGTTAAATCAAGATGATTTTTTTAAACGGGTCATATTCTCCGATTAGGCTAGTTTTCATAAAAATGGTTTCATTAATCGTCATAATTGCCATTATTATGACACAGTAAATCCTCACCAATTCCGGACAACTCTTTGTCTTTGAACGCGTTGGGCAATTTTGGGAACCCATGTCATTGGGCCATTCTTTTTGACCAGCATCTAACTGGAGCAGTTTATTTAAGCTTTTTAACAAACACACTAGAAGATTTGTTAGGCGGAATTCCTTTAGCTACACTTCGAAGAATGTAGATGCAACATGATGGTGCTCCACCGCACAATACCACTGCGGTTCCTCAGTTTTTATACGAAACTTTTCCCAAGAGATGGATTGGGCGCGGGGGACCAGTGAGTTGGCCTTCAAGGTGTCCAGATATGACAAGTTGCGACTTCTTTTGATGGGGATTTATAAAAAGCAAAGTTTACGTTACACCACCAACTACCGCGGCAGATATGTGGCAGCACATTACAGTAGCATTTCAAGAAATTGCGCCAGACATGCTGACCAATGTTGAACAGTTTTTTAAAAACCCAATTCGTTTGTGTATTAATTAAAATTGAGGACACTTCGAGCAAATGATGTAAATCAGCGGTCTAAGTATTCTTCTCCTTGTTGTGTTTCGAGTTTCAGTTTGTTTCGTTTTGCGTTTTGTTTTAGTTGTTGTTAGTGGTTTACTTTTGTTTGTCAAACCACTTTTTAACCATGCCAGTAAATATTGTCACTGTCATTCCCAGGCCTGATAAAATGTGAGAGAAAAATGGTTTTGCAAGGCCTTCTTGACGCTCTTACATAGCTACTTTTTCGACTTTAGAAAAGAACCAGATTTTTCTGGAAAACTGTTAAAGATAAGTATGGACAACCTTATATCAGTCGAAAGGGCATTCAATTTTGCATTCACCCATGACAATATGGGTCATTCCACTTGAAAAAAAAATGTTCAGCTCGTAAAGTTATTAAATATAGGCCTCAGTATTTCCGAGTCTGAATAAGGTACACGTTTTGTTCGCAGATGACAAGATAGAGTAATTTTTGCCAAAACGAACTGTGAAAACTGCAGGCAAATTATTTAAAAAATGTTTTCTAGTATTTTACAATTGTGTGAATGTGTGAGCTCTTAATGGTTAGTAAGCAGATTAAATTTGAGTCCAAATTAAAATAAAAAAATAAGAAATATGAATTCTTTTCTGAACCTCATTAAAAATTTTCAAATGTATCAGGACCCCACCTAAAATTACTTGCCGACCCCTGGTTTAGACGCTATCTAGCTTCATTTAGAGAACTGAAATCGTGATTTTTTTCAAAAACAACTTATTATCTCGAAAACGGTAAGTTTTAAACACCATGTACATTTAATAAACTCTATCTAATATTGGCCAAGGAATTCAAAAATGCAATAATATACAGGGTGTTGTATATCCGCCCCCTGGTATAGAAATCAAAAACCGCCACTGCTTACAGTTACCTTTTACTTGGTAGAATTATTTCTCGCACATTACTGAGTTCTATAAATCGCCCTGTATGTCGCCGAGACAACAACCGACCGACATCAAGACCCTAACTGAGTATTTTCCTCGGGTAAATTCAAACTTTCTTAAATTTACACTACAGGACGTTAAGAAAAGCGAATCCACGTTCATTTTAAAAGAGGCGACTAGATAATAGAAAAGCAAAGGGGGAAGATCATCCCCGCGCCCCCGCGAGTCACACCTGCGCGGCACCCATAAATAACGCTTATCGCGCCCATCGGGGTACCATCCCGGACGCGGCATATACCACGGATAACCCGGAATGGGAGTGGACCCCCCCGCCATAAATCTCCCGACAATTACAGAACCCGCTCCGAAACCACCTCCCAATTAAAACCCAATAACATTTTAATGATACCCCCGTTATTAAATATTAAAAGGCCGATTAGACGTCTAATAGATAAGACGGACACGTAGTTTTTCTGTTTCGCGCCGCGTCCGTCGGGTAAATATAGGTTTTGCGAGGGCACCGAGGCCGAGCCGACCAAATCGTGTCTCAGATAGGATCGGCTCGGTGCGCAGGCAAAGGCCTCGCGGCCCTATCGCGCCCGCATCTCGCTCGTTTTAATTTCGACGGTTTATCAAATACCCTCGGACTGTTATTAACAGCTCTCGAACGCCGTAAATAACGATAATAATGATGTGCTCTTTTATTAAAAATAATAACAGTGATGGCTGACGCTCCGCGCTAAACGGGTATCCCCCGGTACATCTCGGGGAATCTTTCGGCGTACACGGTCCTCGTCGGCGGGGCGTAGTCGGGAGAATAGTTCCACGAGGCCCCCACTGATAAAAATCGTAGGAATCCACATGGGACCTTTACACATTTGTAATGGTTTTTAAACAAAAAAAAAATGTTAATTACTTGAACATACACGATACATTGTGCAGAATTACGTGTTTGAGTGTACATTTTCTTGTGTGGATTTACATGACCTGATTTGGCTCAACCAATCAGATTAATCACGTGATCACCTAGGTGGTGTTACCAGGCGTATGTAGAGAACTGTGCTAGTTGCTCATTAGGCATGTTTAGATTAATTTGTGACGTAATAATATAGCGCAGTGTTTTAACTACATAAATATATTATAAATAAATTCTGAGGTAAGTAAATAATACGACTTCGTTTAAATTATACAGGGTGTTTCGCATAAGAACTGACACAGAGCAGAGGCATGTAGGGGAACCCAAAATATGGCGATTTAACGCAACTTACCGTAACCTTATTATCCTTACCTTAATAGCTCGGTTATACTTATACTTAGAAAAAACAAATTTGGTACACTATGCGAGTGTACCAAGAACAGTAAGTAGACTTCAACTGAACCATTTTAAAAGGTTGGTAAGGGATGATGCACCATTAAAATGTGAGAGAATTTTTTAACCCTCTGGCGGACTTAAAAAAAATATTACTTTATTTTATGGGAAATTTAATTCTAAAACTATTCTTACTCTTATCAATTTTCAAAAAACTTTGTCATTTTCAACAAAAACACGAATAACTAATAATATGTACTGTAGCTGTTATTTAAAATCATTGAAAATTTAAAAGTTGGCTATGAATTTAAACGTCAGAATTGACGATCAGGAAAAAAGTAATTTAATTTTAGTAATTGTTTGCTGAGTGTTTTGAAAATGGCCGGGAAGTTTTCATTTAACGTTGACATGCTATTAGTGTTAGGTTTCTGTGAAGGAAACTATAGAAGAAGTGTTGAAGAATATCGGAGAAGATTTCCAAATCGTGTAATCCCCCATAGAGAAACATTTTTCAATGTTAACAGACGGGCTCGAGAAATATAGACTACAAGCCCATCGGAAATTTTCAAGGGGTCATTTGACCCAACATGGATTACTTATAAATCAATCCTACCACATAAATATAACAATAACTTTAGAAACTATGCCGTCAATTCTTGTTGGTACAGGTGAGTACACAGGTAAGCTAAACCTGTCCACCAAGGGGGGTGGTTTTCGGCAAAACATTTTTGTACGGCAATTCTAAAGTATATAGGTTATACAAAAAAAATGAACCTCAATCTAAGGCCGTACAAAAATAGCAATACTGGAAGCCAGGTAAATTTTTGATTTTCCAAAAATTCTGGTGCGGGTTTTGGTGTTTATTACAATACGGCATTTATACTGCAAGTTTCGGATTGATACGTAGATAACTTTTTTAGTGACGCCGTACGTATCTGCTGATACAGGGGTTAGAAATGCATGGCGCTACTCTCTATTTTAGTCCCCATTGTTTCAAGTCATTGAAAAATGTACGGCATCGATTCCACATGCTTATTTAACTCTCTAAATAATTCAACTACAGCAGTCTGAAAATTATGGTTAATGCAAAAGTGTATAAACAATTACTTGTATTTTGGAACAGTTTTATTTTTTTTTTTTCGATAACATCATTAATTCCTGTACGGCAACCACTTTTTTGATAAAATATAACCAAAAAGTATCGTACTAAATCATTGCCGGTTATAATTAACGGTACAAATTAAAAATTCGAATTAAAAACAAATAATATGGCTGTAATTGACTTTTCATAAGTAAAAAAATAAAATAAAACAATGCCGTACATTTTTAACTAGTGGATTTTACATTGCTGATAATATTTTTCATTAAATTTTTACTACATTTTGGGTCATATTAACTATACGGCATTTACAAATTTTCATCAGAAATATAACATAAAGAATGAAAATTGCAATGCCGTACATATTCGTTGGAACAATTCTCCGAAACTGTAAAGTCCAAAATGAGTTTTATCCTAATTTCAAAAGAAATTTAATTTATACCGTAGAAATTATGATGGCATTGTCTTTAAGATTAAAAGAAATGTGTATAAAGAATCGAGAAAATATTTTGAGAAATTTAGAAATTTAATGACGTGCAAGAAAGTATTATTTTTAAATAAATATAATAATAAACAATTAATTTTAACTCGATATTCATGAGAATTCCTATATAAATACTTACATTTAAAACAGTGATATAATATATGTTTTAAAGTAACAGTACCCTCGCATTTGCATATTTGCAACTTCTGTTGCAATTGTTTGAACAATTTATGTATGCAAAAATTGTGATGAAGGCATTGGCATACAATGTATGTTTAAAATTAGTAAAAATAATTTAAAAGTGCATTTGTTACAAAAACAACTTTAAGATTGT
>NW_019416908.1:49281-183618 GCF_000390285.2 Anoplophora glabripennis | reverse complement strand
TACTTTTTTGGCTTGCCGCGGGCTATGCTTGCAGTAAATAGCAAATATGGGCACGTAAATGTAAACGAGTTATAGAAGAAGAGAAAAGAGAAGATTTTTAACGGTTTTTTCGATATATCTCGAAAAGTAACAAAGCAATCGATACTTTCAAAAAATCTGTCGATAGATCTTTTTAAAACCTACAACTTTCTCATTTAAAATTTTTCAATCCGTGCTATATTTTTTTAGTTATTTTAGAAAAACCGTTTTTTTCAACTTTGCGATTTTTTTTAACCATGTTCGCCATATTGGATCGAGTTTAAAGAACAAGAAACTCAATTTAAAATTTAATTTTCTATACGGTCATATTTTTTTTGTCCAGGTAATAATTTCTGTAAGCATTTGTCTATAATGCCTGGACTATATGTATCGATCCGAAACTTGCAGTATAAATGCGGTACTGTAATAAATCACCAAAACCCGGGCCAAAATTTTCGGAAAATCAAAAATTTACCTGGCTTCCGGTATTGCTATTTTTGTACGGCATTAGGTCGACGTTATTTTTTTTGTATAACCTATTTACTTTAGAAATGCCGTAAATTATTATTATTCCAACTTTTTCTGATCGTCAAGTTTGACGTTCATAGCCAACTTTTGAATTTTCGATGATTATTAACAGCTACAATACTTATCCGTGTTTTTTTTGAAAACAAGCTTTTTAAAAACTAACAAGAGTAAGAAAAATTTTAGAATT
Source organism: Anoplophora glabripennis (assembly GCF_000390285.2). Classification (NCBI taxonomy): domain Eukaryota; kingdom Metazoa; phylum Arthropoda; class Insecta; order Coleoptera; family Cerambycidae; genus Anoplophora; species Anoplophora glabripennis. The sequence goes on along the minus strand of NW_019416908.1, from coordinate 182,885 downwards.
AAATTCGGTATATTTTCATTAACGTTATTCATTGCATTATTATTTTAATAAATCTGTTTAAATTAATTGGTTTAAATTATATTATATGTATATCTTTAGGTATTCAGAAATGTATATTTCTGAAATGTCATCTAGTGCATGCAAGTCGTTTTTTCAAACCCAAACAATTATTATATATTTCTAGAGATACTCGTCCCTGGTTCAACTCGCCAATCAACGGATATCAACATCAACGAATTTAGTCACCAAGTTGATCACGGCAATCAACATAATTAAATCCGATTAGTCACTTATAGTCACTATCACTAACACTCTTTCACTCACTAAACCATTGTGGATGTCCTATTAAGCTGCATTAATGGAACACTGAAATAAAAATATTATATTAGACCTTTAAAAAAACAAAGAAAACAAACAAATAAACAAAATAAAAAAATAAGCAGAGGAAAAAAGCAAAATCTTTATCTAATATTGAAATTTATTGAAGTAATCGGAGGCAATTAACTTAAGAATTCTTACTTCACAAATCAATAAAATTACATTAAAATAAGTCACACTGATCTGCTATTTGGTTATAATTATCAGCCATTAAATAAACAGGAGATTTTACAAGCACATTTGTTCTAGCATTTCGACAATAAAACAGCGAACCCTCACAAGAGCCAGGTCTCGGAACACGTATATTAAAAAGATAGATTAAAGCCTGAGAATCAACCATGCCATGAATTGAAAACAATTTATATAAAAAAGATAAACTTGCAACCACCCTTCTAGTATTCAGCGACTACGTTCTGAATCTTTGTAACAGTAATTGGTGGTTGTATCCCCTGTCAGGATAAAAATTGTCAAGACGAAAAGACAGGAATTTGAGAAAACGCTGCTGTATTCTTTCCAAGTGGTTACTGTATATCTGATAACATGGGTGCCAGCCAAATAAGGCTACAATATTCGAGTTTAGGAAGTACAAGTGAATAGTATAGACTCTTCAATGCACCTATATCGGTAAAAGATTTTGTACTTCTTATAACAAAGCCTAGCATACTATAAGTGGATTTAATACTTGTATTAATATGATCAGCAAAAGACAATCTGCTGTCAAACATTACACCAATATCCTTAATGTTCTGAAAACGAGTTAAAGTTGACATAAGTACCTATATTATAATCAAATATGAGGGGCTTATTTTTAAGAGTAAACGTACACACTTTGAATTTTTTGTGTTAACAGGTAAATAATTATCAGGACACCATATATAAACATGATCCACAAAATTTTGCAATAACAAACAATCAGCCGCAGATGATATATTCAAGAACAATTTCAAGTCGTCGATAAACATAAGATGATTTGACTTTAACGCTAGAGATAAGTAATTTACAAATAATATAAAAAGGAGTGGCCCCAAGCTAGAGCCTTGAGGTACTCCCGATGCCGCATTAAAAGTATTCGACTTGAAACCATTATAAGAGACATACATCTTTCGATGATATAGGTAAGAATTGAAAAGGCGGAGTATGCCATCACTGAAACCATACCGTTCAAACTTACGTAGCAATATACTATGGTTAACCTTGTCAAAGGCATTTGAGAAGTATGTGTAAATGATATCAACTTGCCCTTTGTCATCAACATAGTTCGCCGTATACTGGGTAAACTCGGCCAGATTAGATAAAGTTGAACGATTCGGGAAAAAACCATGCTGATTTGATGATATAGAAAATATAGATTATGTTATGTTAAATCATTGATTTGATACAGAAATATAAGTATTTAAATATGCAGTGTATTAAGATGACTTTTGGTCTGTCAAATTACCAACTTTATATGTATGTATGTATATGTATTATATCTATGTAATTTTACAATAAACGTTTTTTCAGGGCTGGTAAGTTTAGAGATAGTTATCAGACATTGAAAGTTAAACATATTTCTCCTTCTTCTAAAGGTTTCAGCTTCAATCATCGAACACGCCATCAGGTTATTAAAAGTTTCACATTCGATGAAATTTATATAATAGAATGTAAAATCAGTACAAAAATTTTCCTAAATTGAGAATAAACAACATGTCCTTTAAAAAAAAATACTTGTAACTTATAGACATTTGAGATTCGGTCTTATCTCCGCAAAATTGCGAGAAAAGGCATCCCAAACGGACTATCGTCGCTCACACAATAGAGGCGTTTCAAAAATTAATTAACCCAAACCGCGAGACCGATTGATCAGTTGTGGCTTATCGTCGGGTATAAATCATGCAATGGTCTGTGTCTTATCTTCCCGATCTCTCATACATACTCGCCGTACGAGATATTCTATTAGGTCTATGAGCGGGATAACGAAGAGCATATTAATGGCCCCCTAATACATAATAGATCATGTGTATAATTAGTCAGTAAGGTTCTGTTAATTGTAAGTGAAACTTTTAATCGATTCTGTGTAAAAATTTGGATTTTGGAATGCAGTAAACGAATACTGCTCCTCTTCTTGTTGGAGTACGTAGCTTTTTCGTTAGGACAGATAATTTTACCTTGGCTTAGACGATTTTGCAATAAATTAGATGATTTTATTTTAGGTTAGAAGATTTTATGTTAGATTAGAGAATTCTACGAGATGATTAGACATCGGAAACTTTGTGGCGCTCTATATTCACAATTCACAATGCTGTTGACTGTCACAAAAAACACGTGTCATACACTCGACCAAACAAAGGGTCAAACTCACCCACACACGCACAAACAACAGTGAAATCCATGGCCAACGTCTCTTAAAAACCGGGATTGCTCACCGGTACCCCAGGCCGACAGGGCAGGCGTTAGGGTGCAGCTAGATACGTATCGAATAAATTGATCAATGCGAAGCTTCAGATCAGTTTTTGACGTTTTAACGCTTATATCTCTACAAGTTTCTGAATCGTTTAAAGATAAATAGCGATTAAAGTGACCAAGAAAGCATTCAATTCGATGTTAAAGAAGCGGCTGCTCCGTCAGTGATGTATTATTATCACTGAAATGCTGGAAAAGGTATGAAAAGGCAAATTAATTTTTCGTAGAATGACGCAAACAGAAAAGTGTAATATGTAGTAATAAATGAACATATTTTGTTAGATTATTTAGCTAAAGTCATCAAGTGTATAGAGTCTATATTCAATAAATGTAATGATACCGAAGAACTTTTATTTTCTTATTTTCTGGGCGAAGCAGCTAAAAATTCAGAACAAAGGCGAAAAATATTAAAGAACATTTTTATTTGTTTTATGAAGCAACCAAGACTAAATATTTTTTATTAAAAAACTTTTCTTTAAAATAGATGTAAAATAAAAATATGTCCTTTTAGATTAAGTTGATATCAACTAAAAATGTAAATATTAAAATGTAAATAACGAATTAAACTAAACAAAAAATACACGCAGACTTGAATTAGCTTATTAATTTTTTTATAAAACCCATAATTTATTCGAAATAACTAGATATCTTTATTGAATATTAAAATAGACAGTTAATAATGGAAATTTAATTTTCTATAATATGATGCAGAAAAATACAGGGTGTTCCATTTGAATTTAAAAAATTTTGTCTGTTTTAAGTTTTCAAAATGTAACGTGAAAAATGTACAATTTTCGTTAGGTAATTTTGATAGCGGAAAGTAGTGCATCTTATGTTTTTTGTGTATTCCAAAAAGCAAGTGAAAGCTCCCAGAACGAAGAAATATATAAGGAATTTTTGAACCGCTTGCATCTGTCAATTTTTTTGCAAAATGACGATTATCTCGAAAACGGTTAGATTTAGGTACAGGAAAGCGTTAACATGTTTGACTTATTTTTAATTTATCTAGTCGATAATGCAATAATATATAGGGTGTTCCATTTAAAATAACGAAGATGACAGTTACTTTCGGTATAACCGGAAGTGCTACGTTGATTTTCATTATTTTCATTGAAGAGAACATATCTGATAACCCCCGTAAACAAAATTTCAGAGTCATATTGTCTCTGGTTCCTCTGAAACATCTAATAGGCCACTTACCGTGAAGAAACCTGTATATCATCTACTATTATGTAAAATTATATTTTTTGCAAATATACAAACGTCATGCAAAAATATTGTTTTAAGAAAATACACACTGGTATAAAATTAAAGAAATTTAGCTTTCTGCAAGAAATGATGGCAAGACGCAGGATAATTGATGAAAAATTAGCTCAAATGGTGTAAATTCTGGACAGTTGGTGATCCTACCAATAAGATTGATATTAAGTAGTAAATTTTCGAAATTGATTCCTATTCTATGTGGTATAAAGCAAAAGAAGTCAAAAGTAGGCAAGAGATAAACATTTTTAACAGAGATTTAGATGTATTTTCTATAATTTTTAGTGGTTGCATTAAAAATTTTGACGATTTAATTCTTTGTACATACAACAAATTAGTTTTATATTACAATTACTAACGCATCTACTTGCTAGTGTTAATTAATATTAAAAAGATCATGTAAAAAAATAATTTTCAAAAAACAAAAGAATGTTTTCTTAATGTTCGACACATCGTCCACATTGACATCAACAAAATATGTTAACTTTAAAATAACAAGTCGCTCTGTAACAGTTGATTTAAAAATGTAACAAATGACAACGCTGATAGTGTACTGATACAACTTACCACGCTAATTCCTGGTGGTGCCCAGTGACCCCGTAAACAAAAATTAAAAAATATTTTTAAAAACTAATTATTTGATAAAAAAAAGAATTTAAGATTTTCATAGGGACTCTAAAGAACCAACCCCCACTTACAGCTACGCCCTGTATATAGCAGATCGTACTGAAAGGTTAACATCGTAATTATTACAAACTAAATTGAAATTATTACAAGAAATTGACGTCGGTAAGTTGGGATTCTCCGAATAAAGAAATACCACCTTCTACTAAATTTCCCGAGGTGCGCCGCTGGCGGCAGCGTTGCTCTCCTAAACTGCCCATTATCTTCTTCTTCGCTTTGCTCTTATATGGAATTAAACGATTCTGGGCGTGTTGTGAAATCGAACCACGGACGGCTCTCCGTTAAATCACAGTTATTTTTTACCGGCCGGACATTATTTCGTTTAATTGTGATCATTCCCCTGACACCCAGGAAATTATCGGGGAAATATATATTTCTGCGAACGGTTAATATTTGACCTAGGGGATCTAGTCCCTCAATACGCCATTAGGAGAATTAAAAAAACGCAAACAAATTATTTACGAAGACACCTCTCCCAATATACGAGGTATTCGCAAACTTAGAGAAGACATCTGAAGAGTAAAAAGATGCGTTAACAATTGGCAGAAATAGTTTTTACAAATAAAATAGTTTCCTTCTCTTTTGACCCCTACTGGCTGGCCACAATGATACGGAAAACTTTTTGGAACCGCTGGCTATTTTATTATGACCGTTAATTTGTTACTGCATTGGTGGGTCATTTTTGTTGTTTATTCTCACTCAATACACACTCACACCATAGAGACACTAATTTCACAAAAATAAAACACTATTAAAATAAAAATCTAGAAAAATGAATTTGTTCACTTAAAACACTTATTCAGTGGGCAATAATTTTCACAATAAAAGTCACATTATTCCTCAAAGAAAGCTAAAACAGAACCGATGATTAGTTAAAATAGAACTAGCATTTTTTTTGTTTACTAAAAAAACGGGAAAAAGCAGAAATGTCATTTGCGACCTCAACTATTTATCTCTTTTTATGCGGTATGTAACTCGCGAACGATTCCAGTGGTTGTCAATAAGTTTTAACAATTTTGATTATTATTAATTTTAAGCGGTATTTTACAGTCTCAACGATTATTATTATTAAAAATTGCTTATTACCAGTGCATTCTATACTCTCCACATTTTAAACACCTTTTATATCTGTTTTGGTAGATACAAAGTAGTAATGAAAGATAGTGTTGATTGAAGATTGAAGCAATGTGAATATTGTTAAAGAAAGATTACTTAGAAACTGAAATAATAAATTTTAACTTCTCGTCTTCAGTTTATCCTCAAAATATTTCTAAAAATTTTCGCCGACTGACTTTTGTTCTAGTGTCATTGGTTATCAATACAAAATGTAATTAAAAAGCTTGTGCAAACCTCAATTACCCATTATATACATCAGATACTAATAAAAAAAAATGTTTGTGTATATACAGGGTGTTTACAAACTTCGAGAGGATTTTTTAATGGTAAGTAGAACGAATTAATAATAATAATAGTGTCTAGAGGTATGTCGACTGTATTTCGAGGCTCCCAGAATGCGCGCTTTTCAGTATTTTTAGTAGCGGTATCAATAACAATCAAAATTGTTTTAACTGATTGAGCATCTCTGGTATCATACCCTACATAAAATATTCTACTTTAATATTCGTTTAAAACGTGTGTCTTTCATTGTTTAAATTTATTTTTAAATGTTTAAATGAAGTCATTTATTTTATTTTTCTCACTTTTAACTGAGTTTTATTTTTGTTAAATAATATTTGAAATGCCTTAGAAGAAAAAAAAATTGAGGAAGAGAATACTAAGTTTACACACGAATCTATGTCGCTATATGCAAGAAAAAAGCCGCTGTATATACAGGGTGGTTCGCCATAAGTGTCATTCACTAATTATTTCCGTATTTTTCAACGTAAGAAAAAAGTGTAAGGATAAAAGTTAAAGGAAACTAGATTTTTTTAAACCAAAGTTACGAACACAACTAAGTTAAGGTATAGGACTAGAATAGAATACTTGATACATTTTTACATATTTGGATAGAGCATTTTTTACGATTACAGCGACATAAGGTTGGTTGGGTTTATCTGCCTTGAGCGTAATGTACAAATAATAATCAGGGAACTAACATTTGGTATGCCTCTAAAAAAATCAAGGCTAACATACTTAGTTTTCGAAATATTTGAAAAAGACCCGAAATTTTGGAAATCCGTTTTTGTTTCGTTGCAGCCTTGTTTGAAGTGATATTGAAAAAAGAAGAACGATTTCTCATGGCCACTGTTTGCCCTCTATCCAATGGCATAATCAATTTTTATATGTAACGTTTCGTCTTTCCAGGACCATCATCAACTTCATTTGTTTAAATACAACCCTAGATATTTTATTACATTTTTTGCAAGCCTTCATGACCCCCAATACTGTACTGCCTCGGCCCGAACCAGATTCAGACGTTTTGTCACGAAAAAATCATCTTCAGTGTATTCGTTCCAAATTTATTCAAAGTTTTTTTATTTAGATTTCTTTTTTTATTGAATTATCGCACACTGTAAGTGCCGTTAGACCCTGTGAAATCCATCTAGTTAATTAAACTATTACCACCACGCATTAAAATAAAAAAATGTTAGAGTTTTATTCCCGTGTCCCTTGTTATTTCTAGGCTATTGTGTTCTATCTATCACTTATCACTGAGCCAGCAACTTTTCCTTGCATTATCATTAAAATAAAATTTCTAAAATGGATGTATAGAATGAGAAATTCGATGGGATTTCAAGATGTCCCACAAATTATTAGATGGCAATACTAATGGCAGCTTTGTTCAATTTGAAGAAAAAATCATCAGAATTGTAATATACCCCATTTATGTTCCAGTTTTATTTTATTTCAAATGTATTTGTATAAACTCAAAATCCATATTTCTCAATTCATATTCAATATTTTATTTGTGTATTGCGATCTATTTTATTTCTGCCTGTGAAGATTATGAATTATGACATGTTTACTTGACAGATTGTTGACTTTTTGTAGCAAGTCAATGTTGTGTGTCTTATTTTTCAATAACTAAGTAGGTTATTTGTTAAATTATTAATTAAAAAAATATTAATTTTATGAATGTTTTCCAGTTTCTTTGTTTATAATCCCTCGGTCAGTTAAGTCTATCAAAAAATGCCCTTTTTCTTTTTAAAGAATACAAGTTTAACTATTTGCATGGGCGTCCGCAAAAAAAAATACCAAAGGGATAAATACAGACTAGGTAAATTATGACAAAAAACAGATTTTACAAACTATATCAGTAAATTTTACCTATAAAATCGGTTCTACATGGCCTAGAAAACTAAAACTAAAAAAACCGTTTCCCATCCGTGAAAATATGAAACGAAAACAACGAATTATATCAGAACTGATACGCCTGAACCTCCAAAGCTTGTTCTTCCCCCAAAGTGCACTTGTGTACTGGAACTGGTAATAGCCGGCAAATGGGTTCGATTTTTTTCGTCTGGGCTGTGAGTGAGCAACGCGAACGAGGGGCGAGTGCCCATTATTGTGGGAGGAAGGTGGAAACTAAAGAAACCGCGAGCGGCGATGGGCGGAGCGCCGGGCGATATTTCACAGTTCAATTATGCCGCGAAACACGTTAGGACGACGGCAGCGGGCGAAGTGATTTCCAGCGGCGGCGAGCGAGGGGGCCCGGAAGGGTTCGAAAGTTTGAAAATTAAAGAAATTCCCGCGCATTTAGGTCGCTATTGTTGTCCTTTCGATAAACCTTATTAGTCTATCTCTGTTAAAATTACATTAAACGTTAAAAAAAATTAATATAAAAAATTATAAAAATTATAAAAAAATAAGGTCCACTTCTTATTTGTGGTAGGGCGAAATGGGCGGTGACTATTAAACGCCTTCACTATACCCATCCTTGTCTATCACATGGATTTCTATGGCTTACTTTATCGCTCTCACGTAACTTCAGATAGACCATCGGTACTTTCCTACCCGGTATAATTTGGACAAAAGTAAAAAGAAAACAATTCTATTTCTATAAGAAGCCTGATGAACAATGTTTATTAACGAATGTAATTCACGCTACTCTATATGTATAAGGACATATTAGTTTAATTACGGATTTTTTTTACGGAGCTTATACCTAGTAGAGAATTTCAGCGAAATATGACACAAAGGTTATATAGTTATTAAAATTCCTGACAGTAAGACACATAGTCAGAGCACATTTGCCAATTCATTTGTAATTAATTTTACATTATTTCGAAAATACTGTGTTTTACGCCTACACTTTACTAAAATTTTAATTGTTTCATTAGATATGCTAATAGAAACTGTGTCAATTATTTTTCCGTAGGTATATCATTTGTTAAAAACACAAGTAGCGGCAATGCCACAGTGCCTTAGTTTCTTCCAGAAGTAAATTAGAAATAAATTCCAATGAGCCAGTTAATAATACTGAAAAAATTTAAATTAAAATATCAGATTTACTTTGCAATATGANGTTTCTTCCAGAAGTAAATTAGAAATAAATTCCAATGAGCCAGTTAATAATACTGAAAAAATTTAAATTAAAATATCAGATTTACTTTGCAATATGAAATTTTAACAATCAATTCAGTGTATTAATTCATAAAACAATTAAATGAAAAATGATAAAAGTAATAACTCCAAAAAATGATTTATATATGCAGAAGGCAACTAAAACGCTTGGGCAAGCTTCAGAAGCAGATTCTTTGTCGTGAACTAATAAAAACAAAAGAGTTCCTATAAACATGTACCTTAAAATGCTTTATTTTCGAGATATGGGGTTTTAAAACTAAAAAATATGTATGACATTTTTTCTGAAATCTTGCCTTTTTCGAGATATTCATGGTCAAAGTGTAAAAAACAAGGTTTTTCGCGAATATTTCACGTCCAATGCATTGAACAGCAATAAAGTTAGCACAATTTGTAGAGAATTCAATTATCTACAATATTGGTCACTTGCATTTTTTCCCGAAACCTTGCCCTTTTCGATATATTCAAGGTCAAAGTTTAATAAACAAGGTTTTTCGCGAATATTTCACGTCCAACTGCGACTGCGATAAAGTTAACACAATACGTAAACAATTCAAGTATCTATAATATTGGTAACTTGCATTTTTTCCCGAAATTTCGCCCTTTTCGAGATATTCAAGGTCAAAGTTTAAAAACCAAGGTTTTTCGAGAATATTTCACGTCTAATGCATTGAACAGCGATAAAGGTAACACAATTTATAGAGAATTCAATTCCCTACAAGATTGATTTCTTGCATTTTTTCCCGAAATCTCACCCTTTTCGAGATACCTTGACCTTGAATACACAATTTGTAGAGAATTCAATTATCCACAATATTGGTCACTTGCATTTTTCCCGAAATCTCGCCCTTTTCGAGATATTCAAGGTCAAAGTTTAAAACCCAAGGTTTTTTGTGAATATTTCACGTCCAATGCATTAAACAGCGATAAATTGATCACAATTTTAGAGAATTCAATCCTCCACAATATTGGTCTCTTACATTTTTTTCCCGAAATCTCGCCCTTTTCGAGATATTCAAGGTCAAAATTTAAAAAGAAGTTTTTTGCGAATATCTCGCGCCCACTGCAGTGGACAGCGATAAAGGTAACAAAATTTGTAGATAATTCAATTCTCTACAAGATGGGTCTCTTCATTTTTTCCCGAAACCTTGCCCTTTTCGAGATTAAAGTTAAAAAAACAAGGTTTAACTTTGACATTGAAAATCTCGAAAAGGGCAAGGTTTCGGGAAAAAATGAAGAGACCTATCTTGTAGAGAATTGAAATTTGGACAGCGATAAAATTAACAAAATTTGTAGAGAATTCACTTACCTATCTACAATATTAGTCTCTTGCATTTTTTCCTGAAACCTCGCCCCTTTAGAGATATTCAAGGTCAAAGTTTAAAAAATAAGTTTTTTCGCGAATATTTCACATTCAATGCAGTGGGCAGCGATAAAGTTAACATAAGTTGTAGAGAATTCAATTATCTCCAACTATCTTTTTCGAGATAATCAAGGTCAAAGTTGCAAAGAAAACGGGTTTTCGCTAATATCTCGCTTACGCATCTGACGTCATTGATGAAGTCATTGTAAAATGACAATTTAGCTATCTGCAAGACTGGTAAATTTACAGTTTTTAAAAAATATTTTTGAAAATGAATTGAAATATTTAAAATTGAACCGAAATATATTTTAAAAAATAATTTATAAAATATATTTTTCAAATAATTAAAATTCGGCAAGAAATCATCAATCTGGCATCTCGGGAAGGAAGAATTTTCGAAAAATATGCAGGAGATCAATCTTATACTAATATTATTTCCTATTCCATGACGTCCAAAGCATTGGGCGCGTGATATTTGCGAAAAAACTTGTTTTTTAACTTTGACTTTAAATATTTTGAAAAGGACGAGGTTTTGGGAAAAATTGCAAGGGCCCAATCTTGTAGATAATTAAATTTTCTACAACGTTCACAACGACCTTATTGATATCTGATGTACGGAACGCGAAATATTTGCAAAAAACTTTGATGTTGTTATTTTTGCGAATTTAGGTTAGACACCCTAAAGAACGTCTGCGCAAAAATTGTACCCTGTATATAAACGTTCTGAACCTTGGCTATTAGAAACTCCAGTAAATAAATATCAAGAATTTCGACGGACCAGTGTTCCAAAATTAAACATTAGAGAAACTTGTTTAANTATATATACGTTTCTGAACCTTGGCTATTAGAAACTGCAGTAAACAAATATCAAGAATTTCGTACGGACCAGTGTTCCAAAATTAAACATTAGAGAAACTTGTTTGAAGAGTTTTGCTACTTTTTCTAAGAACACTCACGAAATAAGCGATAGTCCTATTAACATGCTACGAATTTGCAAACAATTTACTGAATTATTTCTATCTACTAAAAGTTTAGAAGTACACAACACAGTTATGTTTAAAAACTAGAAATGTAAAAATAATTAAATATGTAGTCCAGCGAAAGTTGTAATATTACATTTGCAGCGCTATCTATGCACGAGAATCTACACTACACATTTCAAAATATCAAAGCTACTAATAGATTCCAATCCTATCGCAGAAAACTCTTTGTAGCTTTGGAAGAACAAATCGAATGGGCACGACGACCCCTGTAAGCTATCTACCTTCACATAGATGGCGCTAGCATCACCAACACGATCAACTCCGCTTAAATTAAGGCAAACCTGTCGCCTACTCTCGTCGAATCGAGAGCGGCCGACCCCGTCTACCTTTATGCCAGGTGGGCAAACACAGGTTAATGATATCAGTACCGCAGTACCTGTTATTTATCAGAAACGTAGTCGTTTCTTTTGAAGATCCGTTCAATACCGACATGTAAATATTGTTTCGCGTTTTGTTGATAGTGCTGGAGAGAGTACCTACAAAGCCATTACTTCATTGAAAAATACGCGGCGCAAGTTAAAAACGAGAGTTAAGTCGAGTGACCAGTGCAACATAAACAAATGAGAGATGTCAACTAATAGATTTCACAAGTAAGTGAGATGCTGATTTCCGTGCAGTTTTGGCCGGAAGTCCGCTTAGCTGGATGCTGCGGATCAGGGAAAATGTTACATAAACGCGTTGAAAATTAATCGGATCGTTCCAACAAATAGATCGATGGGTTCCAATTGCGAAGAGAAACGTTATCAAAGCAATAAAAAATCGTTTACGACTGTATCGATACTTTTATTTATCTAATCATTAGATAGTGAGATGGACGCAAAAGTTGCTAAATCGGGGTTTGGAAATCGGGAAATTGTCGTTGTTTGATTAGGAGTCTCGCATATTTCCAACTTATACTTTGCCAGATAGTTGATGGTATTAAGATACCGGCCCCTTCCTTGTATAATAATTTTAATAGTTCGGATAAAGTCATATGAAATGAAAACCTGTTTAGAGATTTCAAATTGGAAAAATGAGGAAAGTCCAAATAAAAACGCTTGACAAAATACATACCAAAATAATTTTCCAGATATATTTTGCTGGAAATAATATATTTTAACAAATTGTATATTCAAATCTCAAGCTAGTAGAACTCAAGAACAAATTAACAAAGAGTAAATGTATTTTTTTAATTTAAGACAACAAAGAGAAATTAAATTTTAAAATTTCATCAGTAAATAACTAAAAAATTTAATTTAAAATGTATTTTAACCAAATATCAACATAAAGAACTAAAAAATCACACTCAGAAAAAATTATGTGGTAAATTAATTTTAATGGAAACTCAGATAACTGATGCTTCTGATTCTAGAGGCATATGCTCTTGGTCATTGTGAAGATATTCAGAATCTTTATCAGCTGCTGGAAATAGCTTGTTGATAATTGTATTAAAATAATTTCTAAAACTTATTTTTTTAGATAGTACTCTGCTTATTATAACCCTTTATAGAATAAATTTTCACAAAAGTTCAATTTTTCCAAATTTTTCCTTTTTTTACAATTTTTCTGGGAAACGTCGACCGTAGTCCAATTTTTTCGAAAATTTTTGGACTACTCATCCACATAAGTCAAAATAAATCACTGATATGCCTACAAATGNCTGAAAGCTGAAAGTTCTTCCGTTAATATAATTTACCATAACTTTTTTTCAGTTAAGAGATATTTTTCAATTTGGTAGACTTATTGTGGAAGAAACCCTCAAATTTTGACCTGATGCACGTAAATGGTATTTATTGATTTTTCAAAAATTAAACATTAATTTTCATGTTAAAAGATCATTAAAGATCCTTTTTGTTCGAAGTCGATACTATTGCCGAGAAAAAAACGCATTAAAGTTTTATGACCACGTTTTCTTTTTTTTTTGTTTTTTTATTTATTGAATATTTTGCCACCCGAACAATACTTAAAAAATTAATGAAATCTTACGCCAAAAACTCAATCAAGGGTTATTTCTTATGAAAATATTTTTGCCTAACTTGAAAATTCTAGATGGACTGTTTGTTTTCATCTGAAACCTCCGTTTTAGAGCTGCCAAAGATGGCATGTTGGAGGTACTTAAAGAAGCCACCAAACGGGACTGCAACTGTAGAGATGAACAAGGGATGACCCCCACATTGTACGCCGCTTTTCACGGGAATTTGGACGCGCTAAGGCTGCTATGCGGAAGGGGGTAAGCCAAAAAAAAATTTTTCTCTAAACGTATTACAGGAAACCTCGTCTTGTGAATCAACTCATACCCGTATCTCAAGATATTATGATACAACTTATCGAATAAATGGAATGTTGTGATAAAATCAAAAAGATTACTATTGTTAGCAATCCGAACAATTTCTTGGTCATTCTATAGCAGTGTAACATCTAAAACATCGACACTAATTTATTTACGTGTGTATTTCAATACAACTTTTTGTACTTTAAGGCTGATTTTCCGTACGCTCTTGCTCTTGCCATATAATGTAAAGTACATTCATAGATTTAAGAAAAAGGCTACCTATTTGATGTAAAATGTTTCCGATGGGATCATAAATAGATGAGATTCTTGTAAAACCAGCCATTGGTCAGTATAATAGGTCGTAATTTTGATTATACTATTTAAATATGTCGCATACATTGATTAGTAATTAGTCAAAACTAAACACAATAATAATAATATCTCTACTCCTCATTCTAATTACGAGAATTAGCCCAGAAGTCGGAGACTTGTGCGGGAGAGGAGTAAAAGAGCAGTAAAATATTATTTCATAACTCGTTCACCTAATATTAATTACTGCCCCTGTATACACAAGGTGTTTGATGTAGCTCCAATAGTAAAAGTCCACTGGATTTAAATCCGGACTACGAGGTGACCATGGATTGTATGCAGTTCATCATGTAAATACCACGTCATGACGAATATTTAGTGGTACATCTTCCAATAACTGGAATAAATCGTTACGAAGAAACTTCAAATAATATTATGTGTTAAGTCTTAGTCAATATGGCCACTTAAATGATCCGCAATTATTCCAAATCCAGTGTTCATTTTAAACTCAAATTGAAAATACCGAATCCAAATTTTATTCGAGTCCTCAATGGTGAAAATTTTCTACTGAGAAGTACAGATAAATTTGTTGTTTATGCAATAAAAAATGTGCTGTAGGAACTTACTCCAACATTTTGTGTTATTTGGAGGATACAGATATTAGGATTTTCCTCAACTATGTATATCCACAATTCTTTCTTGTCTAACCATGCGGACTATTGGTCGACCATTTCGATGACAGGGGCGAAAGCTACCCGTTTCTCTCAATCTTTGAAACAACCTTGAAAATATCTTTCCATCCGGTTGACTGTTGGGATAAGTTCCTTCATAACTTCTTGTTGCACCTCGTTCGTTACAATTTTGTTTAGAATAAACCAAAATGTCCGGATGCATGTCGTGAATTTTTTTATTATAATTCCAGAAGAAAAAATGGTCAAATAATATATTTTGTCTGAATAACAAAAAAGCGCAACCTATACTGATATAAACTGTACACTTTTTAATTTTAAAGTACAGTTATTTTAATCGCCAAAATTAAAAGTAGTTTGTAAGTAAAAAACATGCGTATTATTAGCGAAATACTAATATCATCCGTTTATTTTAATTGAAATAAACTTCCGCGTCAAAACAAAGTTAATATGCATAAAAAAAAAAGAATCGAAAAAATGTCAATTTTTAATTGCTTCCAATTGTTTTATATTGTGCTAAGAGCACACATATACCAGAAAATAAGTTGAATTAATGTTTTTCAGGATCAAAGATCCCATATATTTATCAACAAATGTATTTTAATCATTAGCTGGTTTAAGTACATAATCTCTTAAACCAAAAATCTCCCAGTTTTTTAATTATAGACTAGTTAGATAGACGTAAATTCTTGAAACACAGAGCAGATCTGTTTAGATCTACAGTTTGTTTTATGACATCTCTACATAGATAGTCATTCTCTTAAATCTATAAATGTACTATACTAATTAAATGGAACAATTCTTGAAAACTTTTCCATTAAAACAAACTGCAAAAATTATGAAATAATTGATATAAATCAAACACAAAAACAGACAGATCTAGAATATAAAAAATTAAACAACAAACGTGCTAAAAAAGCAAATAGAATGAATATAACTAGTGCTGTTTTCTAATCTATCTTCATCTAATAAGATTCTAATTTAAAGATTACGCTATCTGGCTTAATACTTTTTCGATAAAAAAATAGTCATACTTATTTCGAGAAGTTATGTGAAAACCGAAATTTAATTTTAAATGTAAGTTACTGACATGACAGCAGTACTCATCTCTATAGATACTTCTTTTAAGATAAAGATGGAAACAGAGATAAGAGCGTATACGTAAAGATTAAAATATCAACTATTTTTACTGATGATTGATTGTCAGTATTAAAACAGCTTAAATAATATAAGGATATTATTGTTTTAGCAAACCCACCTAAACACAAAGGCGCGCGCGCAGATACTATGAATTTTTCAGGACAAAGTACCTAATCTTCGTAATCTGGGTAATTGTTTTTTTTTTCTCTACTACGACATACATATTTTCACTTTTGGTTGAGTCACAACTCACACAGCTGATTGCTATTTGTAAATCGCTAGAAATGTTACAAACATGTTCATTATTTTTAAATACAGTAAGATTAAATTTGTGGATCATCACTAACAATATTCTATTCAACACCTAGAGCCATATTACTTTTAGGGTACAGAAGGATATGTAAATAAATATGACGTGGTACGGCTACAGTACATGTAAACCAGCAAATTCAGATGAGTGGAAATCGTAAGACGCGCGTAGCAGGCTGTGCATCGTATTCAGTATGCAGGAACCCCCTCCACAATTCGTGTAATAAATATTTCATTAGAAATTTCTCCAAGATAATATTTTTGCCACAACTTAAGCTTCTTGTAAGTTGTGATTAAAAAAAGTGACGATTCAGTCTTAGAAACTGCTTGGCGAGTAGAATGCTCAGCCATAATTTCCGAGAAGTCCAAAGAGAGATTTGATCCCAACTGTTCCAAGTAACTATACAATTTGAGTCTTGCCTACGCTGTAGTATATGCTGATATACACACGTTAACAGTGGTGAGAGGGTCACAGGCTTTCCAGTTAATTATTAAGGTATATCTTAAGGTATTGTACGGGGATGGTTAACTATTGTTGTATTAGTTTGGTTTTCTTTCAGCCCAACTTTCCCCAAAACGAATTGAATATTAATTTTGACAGCGAACGAACACCTGGAAATTCTTGTTGGACATCTTCTCGCTTCAAGAACTCTTCAATATATTTACTGCGCTCTTCTATCGTGTTACTCATTTTGGGCCATCCTGAAGCATGCTGCTTAGCTTTTATAAATGTATTCATCATCGTCATGAAGAACCCTTCGGTTTTTGTAATTTTATCAAATTTTTGAATCTCATAGCTCCAGACCTCATACACCTCCATTAATCTATATCCCTTTTCCACGACTTTTAGTACCTTGTCGATTACCAATGTTCCAGTTACAGCTCTTTCATTTTCTTCATGACAGCATGTGCTTTTTTGCATTATGTTCTCCACAGGCCCGACAAAGTATAAACGTTAGTTTATTATTTATCTTTTACGGTAAAACGGGGTGATATAGATACTGAGGTGGCATAAGTTCGCATTTTAAAAGCCCATTTGTTTCTTTCAGATTCATACCGTTGCATTCTTTACCAGTCAATACCTTTGGATGACCTATGGGAAACCTGCCGCACTTGTAAACCCAGGGACATAGGGAACACACATCCAGATATTTTATTTTTTCACTGCCTAACTGTTGTGATATTCGGAGATGTTCCCTGATCTGCCACCATAAAAAGCATCCCGTGGATTTAATGGTGTGTTTAGAAGTAAGGGGTGCTTTTCAGTGTAAAGACTAGTTTCTTTGTTGTCTTTTATCGCCTTTCGGAACTCTCATTCCCACACTTTGATGACGTTGTATCCTAGATCTTTTAGAGGCTCCGTTTTGAATGTTGTACTTTCAAAGCGTCTCTCTAGCGTATCTGATAGGTCTTATTCGTGCGTGAGTCTGTTTCTGATACACTTGAAACAATACCCGTGGAAATATTCAAGCTATTTTCAGCGTGGTGTAAAAAAAATATTTTGAAAATACCACAGCAAAGGTAATGCTTCGAACAAATGAAACCCTATCCCTAAAGTCTCCAGGAAGCTTATGAACAATACTTTTGCATAAAGCTGTTGATATTTCAATATATGTTACGTTCATTGCTTTTGTTAAGTGGAAAAATATTGGGCATAAATTGAAAAAAACAAAAACCTTTACCAGAGGACACGTACATTTTTTTTTAATAATTTTACTGATGAAGTCTATGTAAATATAAAAGTAGAAATGATATTTGGAATAGCAGGGGCGTGCAGAATAGAAGAACTATATAGGCTGTCCCAGAATAAATGGATTTATACAAGAGACGTTAAAATAATCCGATAAGTCCCTATAAAAATTTTCCCTAGAGGGCCTCCATACAGAGTTACGAACCCCTAAAGGACGCCCCTGAAAATCAAGGTTTTTATAATAACTTTTAAAATATGTACTTAGTGTAGATAGTGACAGATAAGACTCCTTAAAAATTGACTCATGAAAACAATTTGGCTTATTTGGTTTGCCAGGGACGGTCTAGCTGTAGCACAATAACGTCAATTTTTTTACGCCCTTTACGACAAATGCACAATAAGATCAAAGTGCTGATAACATTTACATATGCTACGCTTGTACCATTATTTTGAAGAGGAGATTCCTCGGCCGAATCGTTTTTGACTTAAATTTTTTTTTTTTATTTATAGTATGAGAATACCCTATATTTTTCCTACTATTTCCGACTTGAGCATTTAAAAATTATAATTTCCGGCGCCTATGATTATAAGAGATAAACGAGGATAAAGATGTCGCCCCATCTTAAGATCAGGTCATACGTGAAAAATGATAAAATATAATTAATATAAAAAATTTGTATTTTATTACATGCACTTTCCTAGAACCAATTTTGTTATAATCAACATTCTCAGATTTTATTAATGTTATCTGTTGTTCATAAATTACTTATCACGTCATCCACGAGGTGAAACAATATACAAGGTTCCTCGTTTCTGTTTTTTTTTATTGCCATAATAAAATCGTGCTATTAATTGATTAAACTTCCGCCATTTGGAAAAAAGGGTACTAATTCGTTTATGGCTTGTCTTAAAATATCAAAACAACTGCAAAAACTGCAAACTCGATTTAAAAATGGAGCATCATTGAAACAGCCTTTAAGAAACGCAGTGAATGTGGGAAAACGTTTTAATACACGTTTGTAGAGTATATAATTTTCATTGTGAGTATAATAATGCACAGTAGGTGCATATAACAGATATTTAATGATTTGTGCACAGTAAAATATTAACAGCTGGTTATAGGTAATTTTATTTGCTCAGTATACAGGGTGATTCAGAACTTATCCAAAAAAATGTGGGAATAGATGCGGCATGAGAAATGGAGTCAATATCGTAAAAAAAAATTGTAAAATCCTTATAGTTTCCGCGAAAAAAATTATTGAAGTTATAGTACATTCAACGACTACATAGCTGGACAACTGTAGTCTCTCTAGCGTCATTCGTGGAGAGCCACGTGGCCTCAGCGACTCCGAATACTGAAATCGGATTTTTCAATCGTCGTTGCAATAGTATTTACCTGTTATCTGTGATGTTTACAATAGTTTTTTTAGTAGTTAGTGTCAAAAATAGTTTGCGTGTATAGTAACTCGGAGTTGATGGATATCGGTTTAATTTATGGTGAAACATTTGTGTTATGGTGAGGCAAGACAACATTTAAAATAAAATTTTGAACAATTGTTGTAACATCGGATAAGTCAAATGATTTTATTATTTAAAAACACAAATTAATTGTATTAATTAATAAAGGCAAAAGCAGTTGAATTTGCCGATATAAAATAGGTGCGATAAAATTCTATTTACATATTTCTTTCCTTGCGAAAGTTTTTGTCCGTTTTTATCACACTGCCATGCCGGTCGCATTGTGCCAGGTCAGGTTTTACAGTGGACCAGTTTCCAGTGCCGTGCAGAAGTGTATTTTTAAATAATTTTCAAACTGCCCTTTTTGATTTTTTCTTTACAAAATTGTATTTGTAAGGATCCCCTGTATATCCAAATTTTTTTTTTGGATAAGTTCTGAATCACCCTGTATAAATATCAGATGACAAGTATAATATATAAATGCACCGTAAATTTGGTCTTAATGATATTCTCTGACAAACTTAAATGTGGTGGTGATAAAATTTCCAAATTATTTAGTGGGAACAAAATTCAAGGATTTTTAGTGACGATATTTCTCAGTATCTCCGCTACTGGTTATCAGATTTGTGTATAGACTTTCCGACCTCAATTTAAGACCAAAGAGTTTGGTGGTATTATCAGGTTCGGTCGCTACGCAACAACTCGGCATTGAAATATTTGAAAAACTTGTTCCCATATTTATTGAGCCATACTTATATACAGGTTTGGTCGCCCAGTTGAAGAATGTGCGCGCGGGCAAATGGCAAACAAACACAGCCAGACTGGGCAACCAGCCATAAATTTTAATTGTCGACAAATTGCTTAGCAGTGCAGTGCAGTGCTTGGGGGTGAAAATTCGAAATATTTGGAATTATTCAATTTTCGTGGCTGAAAACAGGTATGAAACGGAACAAAACGAAATACCTACCCAGACAGTAATGAATTAGTAGAACTATTTTATACCTAGCAGCACTTACACGTATTGGAAGTTGTAACTTTACAAAAAATAAGAACAATGTGCGACTGTACAAAATAACTTTTAACGTCATTTTCTTTTTTAATTAGGGGGGATCCCGACAAAGCCGACCTGTTCGGCAACACCGCGCTCCACCTAGCGGCCGCCCAAGGACACAAACACATCGTCACATTCCTGGTGAATTTCGGCGCCAACATATATTCTACCGACGTCGACGGACGCACGGCCCAAGAATTAGCCGGGATAAATAACAGGGAGGACATACTGAGGTACATAGATGGCATCCACGCGAAATTAGAGGCGCAGGACAAGAAGAAAGTCAGGGCCCTGCAGGAGAAGGCGAAGGAGGACGCCAAAAAGAGGATAAAGGTAAGCAACGAGGCGTTACTACCTACGGAAGTGGCCAGCGTACACTTGTACGCTTATGACGCGCACTGACACGCCTCAGCTGGTGCCACTGTTACAGTTATATTTAATTTTTTATTTATATCAAAGACCAGATTTAGTATTTATCCATTAATTTTGGTTTCCAGGAATTCCACAAACGGAGAGCCAAACTTGAAGAAAGAAATGACAAACTGGAGAGGAGAAAGAACAGGGATTACAGACCGACCATGATGGAAACCCTGAGGTCTAGGATAATAGGAGGTTCCATGTCGAATCTAGCCAACATCGGCACTAACGAGAGGAGGAACACGTACAGCGCAATCATCAACGGGGGCACTGTGACCAGCGGCAAAGGTTCCATGAGTTCCGTGCAGCGCAAAATTCTGGCAACCAAAAATAACAGGCTGGGACCGATCGATGACGAGTTTAAGGTAAGAAGAAGTGCACAAATTTCAACAATTTTCGAGATATTTTAACATTTTTGACAGATTTTCGAAGAATTTCAATTTTCAGAAACTCACATTTTTTTACTATTTTAAGGTTAGCGAAATAGAAGACGGTAAAAGAACCGTGAACTCATTAAAGGGCATCAGAAGAGACTCGGAGGTACTTTATGGAGGAACCATCGAAAACGTTGGACAATATACGAAAAGGGGCCGTCTCGACGGAATCTTCAATGAAGCCGAGTACATCGACAATGCACCTCCTCCGCCTAGTAGCGGTTTAACAAGGTCCATTTCTCAACCGGATTTCATGCAGGAACTGCGTAAGAACGGGGATAACAGTTTGAACCAGGAACCACCCAGTATATTCATCAGACCAGGAATGGGGAGCATAGTCATCAGGTATGATTTATCTCGTAGGAAATCGATGTAAAAATATTATAAGCAGAGATACCTAACGAAAAACTTGTTTTTTTTTTAGGAAAAGCATCACAAATTCTTTTGGGGGATTCTACGCTAACCAAAGCGGTCAGGAAGAAAGTTCTATTGGATCTGGTGAAAGTTACGGACCTAGGCATACGACAGATGACGAATTGTCAGGTAAAAATCATAGTAAAAGTTGAAGATCTCCGAACAAAGGTGTCAGCTGCCCCAAGTTGCCTATTGTCTATGCTAGTGGCCCCAGATTCCGATAAAAAAAAATATACCGAACTTAGTCTAATTTTTTTTTTTGCAGATTCCACATCTAGCGAAGACGATGACCCCAACGGCCCCCTAGAGCGATTCCTGACGGCTTTCGGCCTCGGGGAATACCTACCCAAGTTCGAAGAACAGAAGATTGACCTGGACACCCTGATAATTTTGACGGAGAACGATTTGAAGAGCCTCAACTTGCCCATAGGACCCCACAGGAAGCTCGTCAATGCCATACACGAGAGGAAGGCCGCTCTCGAGAATCCCGGGGAAGTAACGGACAGTATGCTATAGATACACACCCAGTTACCAATATCCGTTGGTAGAAAGTACGATAAACGTACAGGGAACAATTTAGTATAAGTAGAAAACTTTATGGAGCGATACAAACACTTTTTTTTGAAAATCATTTAATCGATTAGTGCATTTTCCAATAATCCTTATTAGTCCAAAATATACAGGGTGCTCAAATTAATGTCCTAAACGGTAACTATTAGCCAATTAAATTACATTTAAAAAACGTAAACATTCCAAGGACTAACTTTGTGTACGAATTTAACTTATAACGCCCTGTATACGTTATCGCTTCAGTAAACTGTCACGTGCACTGACAAAACATGTATATAGTTATATTTATTTTTGTCAAAACTATTTTTGTAAAAAAAATCATGAGATTTCAGATATTTTTAAACTTATGAACGCTGTATGCAATTTTATATCTCCCATCACTTTACGCTTCCCTACACTTTTTCTTGATATAGTGAGAGTTTAATATAGTAGTAATAATACGCTAATGTAACGCGCAGGCTATGAACTGAAGGTTCAATTATAATATCCGTTAGTATGCCAAAGTATTTTGAAATACTTTAAATAGTAGCTTTAGATGTGTGAATATTTTTAATTTATGAAAATTTAAGTCGTAACAGCAATGTAACAACAATGTAAGTGTACTTAAATCGAGTATGATATTAAAGAAATATGCACTTTAAATACAGTACTTTCATTAAAGAGGCAAGCACTTTAAATATGATTTCTATTGAAGAAATACAAATTTTAAACAGAAGGCTATTGAAGAAATATGTACTTTAAGTGTATAAACTATCTATTAAACTGTGTACTTTATAAAGACTATATTAAAGAAATATGCATTTTAAACAAACAAAACATATTAAAGGGCTTTGCGCTTCAAATATATAAATTTCTATGCTGAAGAAATGTGCGCTTTCTATTGAAAATATAAAAACTTCATATTAAAGAAATATGAACTTTAAATACAGTCATTCTATTAAGTTTGTTATTTTTATATTTTCTTTCTGCTTTCTATTAAAGTGGACAAATTACTATATTGAATAAGTATGCGCTTTAAATATGCTTTCTATTGAAGAAATACAAATTTCAAATACTGTTAAAGAAATATACGCTTTAAATACAGTACTTTCATTATAGAGACAAGCACTTTAAATTAATCCAACCTTCTATTGAGGAAATACGCAATTTCTATTAAAGAAACATACACATACACTTTAAACATGCTTTCTATTGAATACAAATTTTAAATAGATAGAAGACTGTTAAAAATGTGCACTTTAAATACATTACTTTCATTAAAGAGGCAAGCACTTCAAATAATCCGATTTTCTATTAAGGAAATATGCCCTTTCTATTAAAGAAACATACACTTGCATTTTAAATATGCTTTATATTGAAGAAAAATAAATTTTATATAGAAGACTATAAAATACATATGCACATTAAATACAGTACTTTCATTAGAGCCAAGCACTTTAAATAATCCGACTTTCTATTAAGAAATTTTGCACTTTCTATTAAAGAAGCATACACTTTAAACACAATTTATTAAACAACTACCCACTTTAGATACTCTGTTAAAGATATAAGCACTTTACACAGTTGTTGCAATATGCAGTCATTTTTTTATTTTCATTCTGCTTTCTATTAAAGTGTACAAATTGATTCAATGTGTATTTTAATTTAATTTAAAAATAAATATAAGTGCATAAACTTTCTATTAAACTGTGCACTTTATAAAGATTTTATATTATATATGCACTTTAAACAAACAAATATATTAGGACTGTTGAAAATATGTGCTTTAAATAAACATTTTCCTTTAAAGAACTATGGTTTTTAAGTACACAAATTACTATACTGAAGAAATGTGCACTTGAAACACTTTTTATTGAAGAGATACCAATTTTCAATGGAAAAAATTATTAAAGAAATATGAATTTTAAATACAGAATTTCTATTAAAGAAGTATGCACTTTAAATAAACAAGACTCTCCATTAAAGAACTGTGCAACTTATGATAGTGAGGATGTGTGCACTTTGAACTCGGACTTTCTGTTGGAGAAATACACATTGTAAATAGAAAAATATCTATTAGGTATATTTTTACATTTTTTCTATCTTTAGGTTTTCAAACTTTCTATTAAAGAAATATGAACTTTAAATACATATGTTCTATTAAAATGTACACTTTTAGACTTTCTAACTAAAAATTATGCACTTTAAATAGACTTGTTAAAGAAATATGCACTTTAAGTACGTAAATTACCATAACGAATTGCACTTTAAACAAAGGTTTTCTATTGACTAAATATGAACTGAAAATAGAAGATTATTAGAGATATATGCCCTTTAATTTTGCAAACTTTCTATTAAAGAAATATGAACTTTAATGGATTACACTTTAAACAGACTTTTCTTGGAGAAATACAAACTTTAAATAGAGTACTCTCAAACAAATATGTACAACCTTTCTATTAAAGAAATATACACTTTAAATAAGTGAGACTTCGTATTAAAGTGCCATGCACTATAAAATATGGGGCACATGACCTGTGAAAGCAAAATAAGGGCACACTGGTTCAAACTGATTATCTGTAGAAACGTATAACAACTGATAACACATCCGTCTTCAAGTCATGATTTTTTAAATATGTCATGAAATAATATTTAAAATTTATGATATATACCATAATGTAGTATATTAAATAACGAAAAAAATGTACCACGTACCTCGAATCCTTGCATCAGCAGTAAAGTTCTTGTAATGGGACGTTTCAAAGGAAGGTGTCAGAAACCAGGAAAAAAGGATCAGAGTTCTTTCTTGAAATACAAAACGTTCACATTCAAAAAATTTATTATTTATACGGATGAAATAAATATCCTCAAATCCATAAGAGAACTATAAAAATATTAATGTTTAGTGCTGGAATTGTACGAGTACAGAGGGAAGGCCGTCGAAGTCTCGGGCACGTCGTCATCGGACTCGGTTTCGCCGTCCGACTCGAAAGTGTTATCGGGAATGTCGTACAGACGAATCATAGGCTTGTTGGGGTCTTTCATTATCAAGTACTTCCCGTCCTTCTGTTTCATGACGATGTCGATGATGCACCTCAAAATGCCCCAAGCGTTGTCCATATTCAAGTTGATCTGAGTGGCGAACTCGTGAGGTTTATACTGCTGCGTGCCGAGGATGACGTGTTTGCTGTTGTCCCTGACGTGGGCGCGGGACACGTAGCCAAACTTGATTTGATCGCTGCCGGCCAGTAGGGCCTGCACTGTCCACTTGGCCAGTTTGCAGGCGTTGTTTCTCAGTTCGTTAGCCAGGACGGCGCCCCTTTGGGTGTCTAGTTTTTGCCGCCATTCGACGCCGTTGGCTAATTTCGAGTCCCACTCGTTCAGGGCTTTGATCGAGAGGAATTGGAGTTCCCCGTTCGGAGACTGGACGACTGCGTCGTGCTCGCAACGAGCCACCAAAACCTGAAAAGTTTCGATCCTAGAGAGGCGGAAACTATGTACATACAGGATGTAACTTTTTAAGTGGGCAGGGTGTGTTTTTTAAGGCAGATAAATTGAGTTAAAATTTGTTTTTCAAACTATACGGAAGATTAGTTCATTTCAAAATGAAAGCACAGTTTTCATGCGACAAATGATGGGTGCATAAATTCGGAAAGGTTCAAATAATTTCCATTTTTCATGAATTTCTTTGATTTGTAACAGGATTCGGAACTGACAAATAATTATTAGTATGTGGATAAACATGTGTTATTAATTGTAAGTAAAAATAGTTATTTTATTAGCAAAAAATTCATAAAAAAACTAATCCGAAATATTCTTTAAACTTGTCATTATTAAAAGTGTAACATTTTTTTAAAGCACTGTGGTTAGTTTGTGAATCTCAATGCCAATGACCTCTGACTCTGCCCTAATTTAGACGAACTTCTGTAATATCAATCCACCTGATGTGATATGACAACTAGGCCAATGAAAAACATGTAGCCACTGTTAATTTGGAGACATAAGAATGGGTGATTACACAAGTCACACAAAAAAAGTAAAGTTATCAGTACTTTTCTTGCGACATAATATGTTTGCCTCCTGATCACGGATCCTGTCTGATAGGAATTTCCTAACCTCAAAAAACAGGTCAAAAATAGCAAAAATTCATGAGTGCTGGGAAAAATACAAAAAAAAATCTATATTTAAATGTTCATTTATATGGTGAAGACCCCACCGAATGTGAATTTGCAGTCAGAATTGATGGTTTTTTTTCTAACCTCAAAAAAACGGGTCAATTAAGGTCAGATATCAAGAATTTTCAAAAAATAACAGTTTCGCCACAAATTTGGTATACGGGGGTTTTTGGAGTCGCTGATCACGGATCTGAAATCGATTTTGCAAAATTCAAGATGGCGGATCCAAGATGGCCGACCAAATTTTCAAAAAATAACACATTCGCACCAAATTTGGTGTACGGGGATTTTCGAGGTCGTTGATCACGGGTCCGAGGTCAATTTTGCAAAACTCAAGATGGCGGATCCAAGATGACTGAACAAATTTTCAGAAAAACAGAAGTGAATTTTTAACAAATCATATTTTTTGGAGGGGTTAAAGAAATGGCAGAAACGTTGTGAAAAGTGTATCAAGCTAAAAGGAGATTATGTTGAAAAATTGTGAAAAACTTGCAGTTTCATTCCTAACATGGGTAATTATTGATCGACCCTTGGAAGTGTATAACCTCATAGTCACTTGTCAACGTTTAGTGATGGTATATAGTAGGATCGTATTCGATACAAATTAGAGCAAAAAATTGTCGGTCTTTTGTCTAAGAAAAATCGTGTCATCATTAGGAAGCATAAGATGAACCATTTCAAATTTAAAATAAAATTGAATATAAAATCTGAAATACCACTTCATATGCACTGTGTAGTAGCTGTAGTCGCCCAGGTGCATCGAGTGTACGAAGTGGTCGGTTATACGTCAAATACTAACCTGGCGAGCTTGGTCGTAAATCAGAGACTGCCTCCAAAAAAACAAGTAAACAACAGTGGCGCGTACAGAGGTGAAATGTAGTACATATGTGGAATTTAAAAACAAATTGGATTTATAATAAATTATTACATTTAAAGTAAATAGTTTATGAGAGTATAGAGATTTTTGTGGAAACAGGGTGCCAGACGTGAACTAATCCCTTCATAATGCATAAAGCAATTATTCACTTTCTAAACCCCTTAAAACCGTACTGCACTGGATCCCTTGACAGGCAATGATTTATTACTTTGCATCGAATATGATCCTACTATAGGTGTTTATGTGTTTCCATTGTTAAATTTCGATGATATGAAAAAAAACATGTACACGAATGAATCAAGAAAGGTTTAACAAAATGGGTGTGCACGTGCATTTGAGGTTTCAGCAGCATATGAAGTGGTGGGGTATAAAAACCATGAAAAACGTTAATACTTTTTGTCTTTCCGCTATAAAAACCACTAATTTTTCAAAAATTGGGAAGTTATTGATTTCAGGCAGATTTTCAAAAATCGAGTATTCATCAGATCTCGACGTTTTGAGATCATAGGAAGCTAAAGCTCAAACAACTACACCAAATGCTGTAAATCTCATCAAAATCAGTTGATCCGTTTGAGAATATTGTTGACGAAAAGTTTCGAAAAGTTTTTTTTTCTTCTGAAACGACATTCGAATTCCTAGTAAAATCTAGATTTGGTACTCAGCTATCTGTTTGTGCTTTAAAAATTGAATATGTTTTTAGATAAATACATGGTATAGCAAAAGTACCGGAATGGCAGAATAACTCGGCGGGAGAGCATTTTAGAGAAAAATGTTAAATATAAAAGTTTCAGGACTTCTCCCTGGCTATCCGATGGTGACCTTGACATTGACCTTGAAGATAATTTCAAGGTCAAATGTGATTTTTCTATACTTTTGACCCTAGAAATTAACAAAACGGATAATTTTACGTTCAGGTATGACCCCTCCCTTTTGATCTTGGGGCCCCCACAAGGTCAAACTAACAAAAGTACAGGTTAGTTTGACCTTGTGAGGGCCCCAAGATTAAAAGGGAGGGGTCACTCAAGGTCATACATAAAATTTTCCGCTCTTTTCATTTCTGGGGTCGAAAGTATAGGGTCCCATTTGAAAAATCACATTTGACCTTGAACTGATCTTCAAGGTCAAGGTCAAAGTCAAGGTCACCATCGGATAGCCTATATATTTAACATTTTTCTCTAAAATGCTCTCCCACTGAGTTATTCTGCCGTTCCAGTACATTTGCTATACCCTGTATTCACTTATAGATGATTTTATAATCATATATGTTTTTAGATAAATATATAAGTACATTTATTGTATTTATTTTTATTTGTAAATGCAACTTTTTGAAGAATTTTTGATAGAGCAAAAAAATGTTTTTTCTCAAGGCCCGAATTTTGCCGCCACTGGGAATTTGCCACCCTGGGCACTAGCCCCTAGTGCTCCTAGTGTAAATCCAGCGCTGGATCTTTTATGGATAAAAATTTAAATCTGTACTACTTATTTTCTAAATTTCAGCCCATTAACGCCAATCAAATCCAATTTCTTTCAGACCAGATAACCAAACTTGTATCTGCTCTGAAAGTCATTGGATTGGATAAAAATGTAGTTGCTGTTGATAATTTTTCGTTTATTGAAATTTAGCTGGAATTATATTATTATACATCAAGCACCAGTGAAAATAAAATTTTTGGTCCTTCGACCCACGCATATTTATCTAAAAATTTAATTTTACCAAACTTAAAACCAGCCGAATTTCGGAGGTTTTTAAGTGTTAGTTTTAAGAGTTTAAGTTTCTAGTTCGATCAAACAATAACAATCAAATGTACTCACGATTCCGCCTCCCAGGTCCCACTTCCTGTACCGATACGCAACACTAGCAACTTCACCTTCCTCTTCCTCGGAAACAAACGGATTCGGCTCCTCAAACTTGTAACGGGGCTCGTTGGTGCCCGTTCTCAGCACCTGAAACGATTCCATCAGTTCACTTACCCCTTCCTCAACAAATCACAAACCACGTACCTGCTGACTGAAATTGTGATTGATGAAAGTCGCCTCCAAAGCCAGATTCCTGGGCGAGTTCAGGGAGTTTCCGTCGTCCTGCGGGGGCTCAACTGAGGTCTCGTTCACAGTTAACAGATCGAATTCCGTATTGTCCCTTTTGTCGAAGAACAATTTGTCCCCTGCAAATAATTTTTTTTATTATTACAGTCTCACGGACGAGCCGACAACGTACCTATCTTCTCGATGACGATATCCCAAGAATAATTGGACCTGGTGCAGCACATAATAGTGGCCAAAATGGCATCGGTAGCGTAGACGTTGCCCTCCGTCTTGGACAGCTTACGGATGATGGGGTCGTCGGTAGTGGTGACCTACAAAATATTTTAACATGAGCTTCTCGACAGTCGTTTATTCTAGGAATTATTTACAGTGTGGAAGATTCTGTTGACGCTCTGTAATGGTTTCTCGTTCTTCACGTTGACACGATCATAGGATTTGTCGTAGTACTCCAATTCTCCACAACAAATTGTATCCTCGCCTGAAACAAACGTAAACATAAAATTTCACATCCCGATCAACAAACGCTTTGTCTTACCATCTTTAATGCTTGGCAGGGAAAGTTTTCCCAATCTAGGGAAGTCCATTTCCTCGATGGTACTCCAGTCGGGCTTGACAGTGACCGATGCATCCCTTATTTTGATTTGAGGCTAAAAATTTCACACTATTTACAACAAACTAAAGAAGAATTCAACAATTTACCCTTCCTTGGCCCCATCTCTTCACCTGACTCCTCTTGTAAGTGTCTCTGGCTTTGAGACCTTTGCCTAAAGACTGCATTCCGCCCGTTTGCATATTACCACGACCTCCCCTACCACGCATATTGCGCTGGTTGGCACGGAAACGACCTCGCTGGTAAGGAGGTTTCTGGATACGAGTCGTATCGACAAGATGAAAAGTACTTTCGTCTTCATCGTGGTAATATGCATACTGACTGCCAGAACCGAACTGAGAAGCATATTTGCCTGGAAAACCACAAGAAATCGAAGTATAATTATGTGAAAAGTAATTATTTAGTATAGGATAAAATGCCCAAATCGTCAAAAAAATTTATGTAGGTTTCAGGATATCTGTACTGTACAGTAAACATTGTTTAAGAAACATATTTTCGCAAATTTCAAGTAAAAATATACATATATTTAATAAATAATTCTTTCTGATGATCACAAAGCGGGGGAACTTCGAATTGCAAACGGCGGACTGAAGAAAAAAATATTTTTTACTTATTTAATACATATAATACATTTTTACTACAAATTTGCAAAAATGTGTTTCTAACCTAACCTCAAAATAGTTCATGTAAATAGCATGGTCAAAAAAATTGTAACTTACTTGCGTATTTCTTGTCCTGGAACGCAGCTCCTGTCCAATCGCTTATTTTGCCCAAACGGTCGCCTTTGCTAAAGGGCTGATAGGGCATATCCTTGAACTGGTCCGGCATCTCGCAGGGGCCCCATCCGGTAGGGTTGTCTTGAATAACGGGTGCGGTGAACTGATGAGGCTCGCCTCCTGACTGATGGTCAGTCATAGTCTTCTATTTAGCCCTGATTTTGGCTAGTTCAGTTAGTAAAAATTTTACTTCTATACTTGCAATATGGCAAAATGGAGAACGGCCAACAGCAACAATTACTTTTGACAATTGACGTTATTGACAATTGACAATCGCCAATCGAAATGAGAAAAGAGATGGAAGGAAATAGATATCTTCGAAAGGTGGGAAATATGAAAAATGGTGGGAATATATTCTCTGATGAAATTTGGTTCATGATAAAAAAATAAAAATATAATTATATTATATAATAACTAGTCATTTTCTGCCTATAGAAGTTGAGCATGGAAAGAAAAATGGTTTTAAGACAGTCTTCAAGTTTCAATCACTGATCTTTACAATTTTACAAAATACGATTGTGGTAAAAAAAACTTTTGCGAACTCTGTTTTTTGCCACAGTATCATTGTTTATAGAAAATAATCTCAGTATTAATCTTCATGTACACAAAATTGGCAGATTCTTATCCAGATTTCTCAGTTCCGCGTTCTCAATCTGCCTTTTATGAAAATGGGAAATAACGTGACAGATGACAGTTTAATTTTGATATACAAATAAACAGACGCAAAGATATTATGAAAAATGAAAGATAATAACAGAAATTGAAAAGAAACTTTAACACATGGGCGTAGCTACAAATTTTGCTTGGGGTAGGCATCATGTTCTATGGAAACCTCTAAAAAAAAAAGCTCTCGCAATCAGCGACTTTCCGATATGGAATTTGAACACATTTTGATCCTAAAAAATAAAAAAGACGTCACGCAGTCACCGACTTACCGATTTGACAAAGATGTTAATATTAGATCTGGGGTGGACAGCGCCCCCTGCTCTCCTTTGCTACGCCCATGCTTTTACTGGTAATTTCGATTTCTTTCCCAGTTTTCAGGGATTTTTTAAGTTGGTTCGTTAGGTATGTTGGTAACATTATCTTTTTTTAATTTTGAATTTTGTAAAATTGTATCCAAACATTATTTGTTTACTAACATCTAGAATTACTGATCATTTTTTGTGAGTTACTTTAAATTTTTTTTAAATTTTTAATTAATTTAATTATTATTTTTTTATACTTAATGGATTCTTATCCTGTTACAAATCTTGTTTATATCCGTCAGCATTGTGGATAAATCCTCTAAATATCTACTTTACAAAGTTAAACAGTAAAGACGTCAAAATTAAATCAATAAAACATCAAAAGTTATCACATCCCTTTTATTGATCTCCGGATAACCATTTTAATATTAAAAAAATGAACACAAACAACACTCAAATCTCTGAAAAAAAAATTTTCTAACAAATCACCGTTTAACAATCCTCAAAATTCAAATACTGATAATATTCGTTGAAACTATAACAAAGCTGACGCTATTCGCTATATTTATTCTCAAAATCTTTAATGACGAACAAAATCTTTGCTATAGCCAAGTCAGCATCATCATCAGTAATTTCCCAGTACGTGACGAACCTCACGTGTTGCTTATCTCGGGAAGATGCCCTAACGGACACTTTGATAGGATCGTCTTCCTGAACATCAGTAATTCTTTTTACGAAATCCTTGGCCACAAATTTGGAACTGTTCAGTTTCAAGATTAGGATGTTCGTCTGTACCGATTTGAGGTCTATTTTGAAAACGGGCGAATTCAGGTCTGAAATTGCTGTGAAAAAAAAAGCTTATGAAAAGATATCAGCATCGTTTAGTACTCTACACTGTTTCACTTTTCGTGGAGCTCGGTTATTTTAAGCCATAACGATTTTTTGTATGAAATAATTACTTGCAAAGCAACTATTCTGATATAACCAAATTTAATTTAGTCATTGGCATCCGATTCTACAATTAAAATAGGGGTGGCTGAAAAAATTATATTTTGCACACATATGTGCAACCCTTTTCAAGATCCCAGGAAGGCAACCCCAATTTTTAATTTTTAATTTTACAAATTCCTTCCAAATTTTTTTTCTTCATGGAAATTCTCTTTGTAGGCTCAAAAACAATCCCCTAAAAATGGGTCCAATGTTTTATTATCAAAATATGACCACTTTAATTTTCACCAGCCCTCACCGTAATTATTTCCATTTGTAAGGCCTATTGAGTAAGTTTTATAAAGATGGGCTTCATTATTACAGAGAATTTAATAAATTAAGAATACATGTAGCAAAGTAACCAGCCAAAAAACAAAAAAAGAAATAAAAAGGTGGAATGCATAGAAAAGTTGGTAAATTGAAATGGAGATAATTATTCAGTTATTTATTTTTACAGTATTTTTTTTGTTCTCTTGATATGTATTTTTGAAATAAATGCGAAAAACTTAGGGGCAGACAGATTCCTTTGCTAAATTTTTATTACCAACTGCATAAAGAAAATTTGCTCGAGAATTGAATAGCATTGTAAAAAAAAAGAGTAAAGAAAAAGTTTATCTAACCTTAATAGTTTTTGTTAACGGTTACCTAAATAAAAAAATAACCGTTTTACTACTCATATCTAGAGCAGTTTTAAAAATATTTAGATATTTCAATGCTGGAGAGACGCTAATGAAGAACATACATTAACTTTTAAATAGAGAAATAAATTTTAATATTACAACTCAGAATAATCGCTTTGCAATTAATTATTTCATGCTAAAATGTTTCAATTTCAAATAAAAAAAGAGATAAGTTAACTCTGTGAAAAGTGACACACACTATACAGGGTGGTTGATTTTCGATAGTTTTATAGAGTAAAAGAATAGTGAAAACGGCGATAGATACAAAAAATCTGATATTGATGTCCTGTCTTCTTTCTATGAGTTTACTTCGCTGGTATCAAAAGATCTGGGCTAATTTGATTAGTTTTAGATATAGGTACAGTTTTTTTTAAAAATCCCCATTTACTTAACCTCTATCTCTGTTGTCATTAAATTTAGGAGAAAAAATTTGAACATTATTTGTTCTATTTTTTATGAGGAAACCATTGGCGTACAAGAGATTTTTTACAAATGGCACAGTTTTTCCGATATTAAATAAACATAGGTTTTGTTAAATAGAACACCCTGTACTTGACCATCCCAGTGAATAGCATTTTTTTACCTTTTACTCACATATAATAATAGATACTCTTTATTTACCTAAATGAGGACAAATGCAAAAAATGTATAGGTATTTTTCCAGTTGGCCATGCAATTTATTTAGTATTTTGTCTTTTGTTGTTTAATATTGACAGTTATTTTATTTTTGACTGATTGAAAGGTTGTTGAACGACTATTACTTGGTTTTATAAATTTTGAAAGGTGTTCTGTTTAAAAAAATCTATGTTTATATGTATAATACCAGAAAAACTGCGATTTGTAAAAAATCTTAGTATACCAATGGCTTCGTCATAAAAAATAGAAATAATGTTCAAACTTTTTTGAAGAAAACCCTTTATATCTAAAACTAATCAAGTTATCCAAGATCTTTTGGTACCAGCGAAGTAAACTCAAAAGAAGAGGCCGGGGCATCGATATCAGATTTTTTGTATCTAACACCATTTTGGCCTGTACCCTATAAAACTATCGAAAATCAACCACCCTGTACATTAAGACTATATAAATAGGGTGAACCACAAGTAATAGTACAACACACAGCTGTGGAGAGTAGGGGTCACAATTTTTATATTTATCAATTATTCTTAAAATGTTCACAGGTAACAACATACAGGGTGACAAAATTAAAGTTCGTTTTTTATTTTCCTTTGTAATACATATTTTTAATTTAAATCTAAAAGTAAAGTGTGTGCTATGTTTAAAGTTTTATAAAAATAGAAACCCTACGGAAGATTTTGCTTCAAAATTGCATTTTTTAGGAAAGTGCAAATAAAAAATTTCACACTTTTTCAAGTCTTTTGGAATGATCATTTTTCGCTTTGGGACGCAGTATATTTTATTCTTATTAAGAAAACATTTACTGTTTTTTTTAACATTTTAAATGTAACGCCATATAGGAGCTAGATCAAAATTAAAGGAGTATTACAATTTCCACCACCATCAAAGGGTAAATTTTAACATCCTGTATCTTTATACCAATCGGTATTTTACAGACATAATTATCGAAATATCAATATTTTGGCTCCCTCCATCTACAGTTAACTGCTTTTTACCTAATTGCAGTAACAAAAAAGACACGACATGTCGTGCTAGAAATATTAAAAAACACGCATTATAATTGTGTAAAACTATAAAAAAAAATCAGTCTTACTAATGTTAAATGTAAAATAAAATAAAAATTAAGTTTGGAGCGTGACAAGACATAATTTTTTTGTTAAATTTTTATTTATTTATCTTTTTAACAATACAGTATAATTTTATCCTTAATTTGAGGGGAAGCAGGTATTTTTTTCTCTAGGAATAAAATGCACAACGGGAATTCAATTTATTGTATTTTTCAGAAGTCCCACTAATTTCTTCTATCAATCACGTTGATTAAATTTATTTCGTTCATAAAACACTGTACAACTTAACATTATTAGTAAAAGTACTTGCCCATATTAACAAATTACTGGAAAATTGTAAAAGTACAAAAAATAATGTACGAAAATGAAAAAGATAAAAGTATTATTAGTATTATTTGTCCTACTAAAAAAAACACATAAAAGCTAAACCTATAACAAAAGTAAAAAAACTGCTAAATTATTTCAAAAGCATTTAAAAGAGTTTTATATATTCATTAAAGCTTTATTACAGAACTTGTCGTTCTTGCACGAAACAGATATAAGTGTAACATAACAGTGTCGTTAGAAATCCATGGCCTGCCATTATTTATTTAGAAGCGATTTTTTGAAAAATCACTAGAGATTTTGATGAATTAAAAATCCGGCTACATAGATTTAATCATATCACTTAACCCTTAAGCTGTGCAATAGGTTCAATTAATTTTCAAGTATTTCCAATGCCTCCCAGATTTTTACACTGAAATAAAACTAAAAGATTTAAAACCTGAAGTCTATATAAAAAAATTATTTTGCATTAGAAATTGATAAAATTTGGAAAATTGTGGTTTTAAGTGAAGCTAATTAAAGCTAGATATCAATATTTTTAATAAAAAAAAGTCACTAGTTATTTTCCGAAAAATTGCTTTCAATAAAAAAAATAGCAGGAAAAAAAATCCGTTGGAATTGTACATCTCAAATATATTTTATTCTCGAACACAAGTAGGCTGTGCAGAAATAAATGGGAGTACTTTTTTATAGGTAAGACATGAAAGGTCATCACTTGGGGACCACTGGCTCCAAATTGCCATGAATGCATGGCTTGCTATTAGTTTTTATATGCGTATTTCAGAAAATCATGTTATGGATGTTTTTTAAAAAAATAACAGCATAGGAATATTCTACGTCCTAAAAAACAATCAAAAACCAAATTTGAAGAAAGATTATCTATTGATTTACTTTTCTACACTCCATTAGTTATGAAAAATGCAAAATAAAATTTTTTGCCGCACATCTAGGATGTCATAACATCAAAAACAATTGGAGTAAAACAAAAGGTATTTAGTTCGGTAGTTGGAAGGTTTTGTAAAGCAAAGAGGTTAAATATAAGAAATACAAATAATGATAATTATAACAGTAACAGCATAAATTTTATTAATGAAAACTATTTCTCATTTAATATTTTTCAACTATATCCTGTTTTTGATTTTACACATTTTAAACAGGCCCAACAAAATTTAATTTTGCACACAACTATTTTGAAGGATGTAAAATAATCATATGGTGTTATTTTGTCAATCTAATTTTTTCTGAAAAACTTGAAAAAAAAATCACTGCAGGCCAGAAGTGGAACAATGGAAAAACTAGTAGTTGGCAAATACCTCTCAAGACCCCATAAAAAAATAGTCCCACTAGATTCCCCTAGCCTACTTGTATTTAATGGGGGTGTTAACATGAAAAACCAGACACACTGTATATAAAAAGTAATAATTTATCACAACCAAACACATAACTACCCAGGCTATCCATCGACAGCAATATTACTGATAATCGAGGTTAACCCCTGTTTGAAAAACACCATACAACTCCCAAGTCGCCCCTAAAGCTTAAACTTCTCGTCATACTCCTTTATAACGAGCTGGATCTTCTCGCACGCCAACTGGACGTCCTCCGCGGTGATTTCCCAGTACAACACGAACCTCACGCAGTTGTAATTCAATGACGTGCACCTAACACTAGCCTTTACACTATCTGTCTGTAGAACTGTCTGTAATCTACGCTGTAATTCCTTAATGCCCACTTTGCTGCAATCCACGTACATCAGGAGGATGTTCGTCTGCACCGTGGCCAAGTCCACCTTGAAGATGTTGGACTTCATGTTGTAGATGGCTGAAAAATTTGATGGTAAGGCGTTGGGTCTGTTTACCAAAATAGGCCCGTTTGGTGTTAGAATCGCCCAGGTACGTGCTGCCGTCGCCAAGTTAGGTCCCCCTTAATGAATACTATGCACTACCGCTACATGCTATATACATGTTCAGTATATACAGAGTGTCCCACAAGGTGCGTTATTGAGCCCGCTGTTTTAATCTTCTATGATACGATTTTTTTAATGATGAGATCAAAGTTAATTAAGCGTTTTTATGAAGTTAGTAGCAACTTATAGTTGTAACAGAATTGTGTTAGAACCAGTTATACATTTACCAGCAAAGATATATACAATATGTGAATTGGCCAAAAAAATTGGGGGCAATAGAACCGATTCCAATTTATTGGGCAATTTTGGTGACTTTCAGTATCATTCTACAATTATTTCAACACTTGTTTTTTCATTTAAAAGGTACCCCTCAATTTTAACAAGTTGGTCAATTAATAGCAAGTACCTATACAGGGTGATTCATTAACAATGGGAAAATTGAAAACTGAAGATACTACACGTAACATGGTTAACATTGGCGTAAGCATGCCTTATTCGAAAGTTGATAGTTTCGGAAATACAGGGTGTTGAAAGTTAAAATTTTAAATCATTTTTTTTGCCATTATTCTGAAAATATCTAGGTTAGGAACTTGAAAATTTGTGAAACTATATTTTTTTTAAGCAACGAATAAGATGCATGATGCAATTTCAGCGTTGCTCATAGAGGGTGCCACTTATGACCAATTTTACCGAAAATTTAGTTAATAACTCTTTACCCTGTATGTCTAACATGAAACTTGATTCTAAACCTGCTTCATTTCGGTGTCTTGATCCGTTTTTGAGACAAATCGATTTAACAAACACTACATTTTGATAATACGAGAAATTAAAAGCGAAACAAACCAAGTGTTTCTTCATGTTATTACAACAATTAACGATAAAACAAATGAAATACGTAATTATGATTTAAAGTAATTGTTCGAAGAATCCACCCAGCGATTTGTATAATTTGCTACAACTCTTCACGCGAACCAATGGATTCTTTGTATACTATCTTTCATTGAGACCATAAAGAAAAATTAAGAGGATTGAAGTACGGACGTCTGGGTGGCCAATTTAAAATGCTGACATGGCCAACCCAGCAATTTCCAAAAACTGAATCTAATGCAATGCACGCACTGGCCGAGAAAAATACGGTGGAGCTTCGTCGTGCATGAACCACATGTCTCTTCTTGAATAAAGTAGAACTTCTTCAAGCCGTGGAAGCATTTTTGCTTGGCCACCCAGAAGTCCGGACTTCATCCTCTTGATTTTTCTATTTGGTCTCGAATGAAAGATATCGTTTACAAAGAATCTATTGATTCGTATGAAGAAAGAATACAAATTGCTGCCAACGAAGTCAACGCAATCCCAATATGTTGTTTCAAACTCGAAGGTCTCTCAGAAAACGTTGTGTAAAGTGTATCAGTGTCAACGGTGGATTCTTCGAACTTTCAGGTATTTCATTTGATTTATTGTTAATTGTTGTAATAACATGAAGATGTAGTATCTGCAACTTTCTATTTTCCCATTGTTAATGAATCACCCTGTATAAAGATATCACAAATATTGCAAACTGGAACAATTTCTTGGTCAAAAAATTTGTAAATGGAAAACAGGTTTTGGTAAGATAAATTAGCAAAAGAAAGTTGTGCAAAACTAAGAATGATTTTACATTCTTCCTAGATGTCCAGCAATACCCCAAAAATTTTTAACTATTGAACAAATTAGCCTGTCTCGTATTAGAAGCTGTTAAATATACCAACTACTCGCCACAACATATTCAAAAAGGATTATCAATACAATGTTTATACAAAACACTAAAATGTTTTTCTTTTTTCATTACTGCAAATTTTAATAAAAAAAATTATAACTAACGATATTGTGAGAAACAACTACTCTGAGAGTTAATGCTCCACCCAGCATCGATTTATGCCACCTACATCTAGTTTTTCCTTTTTGGGAAAGTAACAAGTACAAGTTTTGATATGTAGGATATTGTTGAACGGCGGTAGCGAAAATGTCTGACTTACTATTCTGCTCGCCATATTACAAATAAACAGCCATTTACTTTTTTTTAAAGGATATTACCAAATAATGTAAAAATATTCAAATATAAAGCAATGATACTGAAAGCTTCCCTATTAAGAGTGAATTAAAATTAATATAATAGATGTCACACTGTTCCTTATTTTCACGAAGAGAATTTCAGTCAAATTTTCTCAATCAAACTGATTTTATG
Organism: Anoplophora glabripennis; assembly: GCF_000390285.2. NCBI lineage: Eukaryota > Metazoa > Arthropoda > Insecta > Coleoptera > Cerambycidae > Anoplophora > Anoplophora glabripennis. The sequence goes on along the minus strand of NW_019416908.1, from coordinate 143,213 downwards.
ACATCAAAATGAACTTTCAAATTATTAAAATAATAAATAAAAGATAATCTAGGAAGAGAATGAAAAGTTACCAGTTTGTTATTTTAAACAATATTTAGTTTTTTACCAATAATTACCAATAATTAATATTATGTAATAATAAATTTACCATAATTGGAAAACAAAAAACCATTAATAAAGTTTGGTTAAACAGTTTTATCAAATTTACGGTGATGTCAAAATCAAAATGACGTCTTCAAATTTTTTGATTAATCCAATTTGGCAAAATACAGGCCTAAGACCACCGATACCCAAAAATATTGAATCACTGGCAAAATTAGAGGTCTTTGTTGTCATATTAAAAGCTATTAAATATTAAATATACCTATTAACTGCATGCCACCACTTATTCAAAAAGCGTTGTTGTTAAAAAAATTTGTATTATTAAAAAAAAAATAACATTGTTTTCTTTTTCATTACTGAAAATTTTAAAGAAAAAACGAGCACTTAAATACTATTAATGCAAAATGTATATTCCACAAAGTAATACCTACAATTTCATTAGTTTTTCCTTTTATAAAAAAACCCTGACCAATTGTAAAATGATACAAACATTCAAAGTATAACGTTTTTTATACACCTTACCGTTAATAACCGAAAAGCAAAAATAAACATATTCACACATACCTTTGGCTATTCTGTAGGTGTGTTCGTGGTCCCTATAGAGTCTATCTATCATTGTATCTAGCGCTACCAAGCCGGCAGCTGCCAAAATCCCCGCTTGCCTCCAGCCCCCTCCAAGGGCTTTCCTGAAACGCTTGGCCCTTGAAATAGAAATATTAAATATCGATTATGAACCCGACAAAGCTCCACTCACTTTGAGATGAAACTTTTGCTACCGCATAACATGGCGCCAATCGGAGCGCCAAGACCCTTGCTCAGGCAAAAGCAAACCGAATCTACGTCCTTAGCCACCCTCTTCGGGGGCACTTGCAGGTAAACGGCAGCGTTCATAATCCTAGCCCCGTCCATATGGACTGCGATGTTGTTTTCCTGCGCGATGTTACCCACTTTCTCCAACCAATCCAACGGCAAAACCTAAAGTATATTTAAATATGAACATGCAGGAGCGCCTTTCTTATAGGCAACTTACTTTACCACCGCACAAGTTGTGAGTGTTTTCAACTACAATGAGAGAAGTAACTGGTTCGTGGAAATCCGGGTTCTTCCTAATTCTTTGCCGCAGTTCGTCGAGATTGAAAGTACCGTCTTCGTTATTCTTCACTAGAGCCGTTTGAACTCCAGCGATTTGGGCGGAGCCACCTAGGAGAAAAATACTAAATGACGTTTTCGAAATGGTCAAGGAGTGTTAGATCTGGTAGTTCAGTAGAACCACTCACCTTGTTCAAAACGGAACGTATGCCCATTGTCGCCAGATATCATTTCGCTGCCCCTTTGGTTGCAATGAACCATTACTGAAAAGTTATTGCAGTTATTTAACATCCTTAACCCGTTACAAAAAATTGGGTTAGATATGTAAAAACATTGTATTTTGCAACAATGTGATTTATACTCGTAAAAAGTAAATAAGAGACAGTAATGGTACAATCTCCTAAAGTAGATAAAATTAAATCACCTTTCACTTTTGATTTTTTTGACATGCTGATTTGAGTTCATGTTCTGATTATTGAAATGTGGCGTGACAATTTTTTATCCTTTTTTTTTATTTGGCTGTAAAACACAAAACAATGTTTTTATATGCTTGTTTTCGATAATTTTTTCAAATCGAATTCTATTCAATGCATGAAACCTTATAAATATATTATATAATGATAAACCTTGACAAATACCAGATGTACTTTCATTCGTGGTATACATTTGCAATAAATCATGGTTCAATAGGAAGAAAAAACATTTAATGACAGCATGATGAAACTTCTTTTAGAATTATATACACGATTAACGATAATAACACAGGAGTGTTAACAATTTATCTTAATTATACCGAGCCTTAATCTACTTTCAACATAATTTCCTATTACAGGCAGCAGATGGATATGTTTTATATGCTCACTTCTGATTGTTGGTCTTCATTAAAGAAGGATGCTTTCTAAATTGATTGATTGTACAACACCTTTCAATTTCATTCAAAGATAAGTTTTAATCTAGTGTTTACCATTATTTCTTTCACAAAATGAAATTTCGGGGGGATAAAAAATAGTTTGCCTTTGTACTAATAAAAACAAATAAATTAATATAAGTAATAACGTATTTTAAAATTGAAATATTTTTATAGAAAGGTAAACAAATTATTTTGTTACAGAATATTCATTTAGGCTTAAATCATGGATTCATATTTTCAGAAAATTATGTTCCTCCACCATATATGTTATTATTAAACATTTATTTATTTGCAACGATAATATCTATGATTTTATCAGGTGTGTGACGAACAAGGTGACGAATTTGCCTTGACAAAAATCTATATTTACATGTTAGATAACGCAAGTTTTCTGTAATTACTTGACAATTTTCATTTAGTTGCTAAGATTTTAGAAAGCCTTAAAAAGGCCTAGAAACAACCTGTCCAAAGCACAATACTTATTTGGAAAGATCTATTACATTACACGGCATTTCTCAAGAGCACTTTCTTTAATACTCCAATATATTTGCACTTAAAATGATTTATTAACCTCTTGAAAATACTATCGATTATTAATTAGGTACACGTTTGAAAACATACAAAAAATATTGAAAAATTAAACATATCTGTTTGTGGAGATTACCGTCAATTTTTAAATGGAAATAGAAAACAAACAAGAATGATGACTTACAATCGTTCTTTTCCTTTGAGATATTCAGTTGCAAAACTTACGATTGCAAAAGCCTGAGGTCACACATTTCCAAACAGTATAAATAAAAAGCTAATCGTACGAAAGAGAATAAAACAAGTTACAAAAGAAGAATCTAATATCAAAACAGCAAACAACATTGTGAAAATATAAACATTTAAAAAAATATCTAGATAATACCAGTGATTTTGGAGTTATCGTAAATTTTATTACTTATTAACACATTTTTTAATACTATCGAAATGGTCATGAATTGATCTGTTTATTGAACTCTGCGGTTGAACCATTAAATTATTGCAATATTCATTCACGTGGTCATATCAAGATTTGATTAAACAGTTCTTCATATAAAACATTACATATTATACATTGAAAATTAAAGATTATTTTCTATACAGCTTGTTTATATTTTTTGTAAAAATAAAATGGTTTTTAAAGTTGTTGAATTAAACGTTTATGGTCCTAAAACTACAAGTTTTTATTATAACAAATTAAATAAAACTCTGAAATTCAAGGTTGAATTAATAGAATTAAGTACAAAAGCACTTATTTAATTTAGGTAACTCTTTACCGAGTCCTTTATTCTATTTTTCAAAGTAGGTACTCATAAAAAGTATTTGTAGAAAAAAAAAACACAAATTATGATATCACGTGTGTTGACTGAAATTTCACCAGATATTACTTTTTTATAATATTTAGAACATTCAAATAATAACAGCATAGGATTATAATACGATTACGTGTATTTGATATTTAAATATCTAATTTTTTACTTTAAGAATAACTTAATTTCATCACTTAACTATTTTATATTTATAAAATACTAATCCTTGCCTTTGTGAACTCATGAATCATGGAAATTATAACAGAAATCAAATGGTACTTTGTTATTGTAAACTCTAATCACATGAACATAAAGAGTAATGAAAACACCTAATATTAGTTACGTTCAAGAAAAAACTAATGAATAGCACTTACTAGCTAGCAAATTAGCCATGGTGCCGCTGACTACAAACGCAGCATCCTCCTTCCCCAGAACCTCAGCTGACCTCCGCTCCAGCTCCACCACCGTAGGGTCTTCCCCGTAGACATCATCCCCTACAACGGCATTATACATAGCCTCCCTCATCTGCTGGGTGGGTTTGCTAATGGTATCGCTGCGGAGGTCCACTATCCGGACATCCCCCTGCATGTCGGCGTTGATGATCTTTTCATACATATTGAATTAACTAGGTAGCTATTATCAACAGAAGTAAGTTGAGAATAAGCGTGGTTTAAATCGCGCGCTTGCTTTTATACGCGCAGGAGTGACAGGTTGTGTAATGAGTATTTTTTTTCTCTTCAATTGTAATTAATTAGACTTGGGATTTTGATTTTGTATAAAACAGTAATGGGGCAATGATTTGGATGATGCTTCTACTTATCTGTGTTTGTATTGGTTATTTCCATATATTCTAATTCTAATTAATTGTTTATTTAAATATGATAATAATAATATTTATCCGACTACGAATACGTAAACTTACATTACACAACTTTCATAAAAAAGGTTACGGTTATGGTCATAGAGAAAGGAATGCGCTATTATCTGGGGTTATGTTATGATTTTGAAAAATGTGTTGTCGTAACCCAGTAAGCTGTCCTTTTGCGAGTAAATTCAATCGGTTCGAAATGTTACATTTTTGTTCTAAAATGGTAACGGAAACGTCACACTCGTCGCCATTGTTTTTAAAAAAACGAAAAAGTGAAAAAGTAGTAAAAGTAGGCTGACTGAGCAGTGAGCTAAAATCATAAATCCACAGAACATCCTAAATCATATAAATTTAATTCGCGTGCATGTACCTAGTGACATCATTTGAGACCAAGACTGATGAAATCATGGCGGATATTGACGTGGAAAGCAAATTTCTCTCGTTTTTCTAATAATCCAGAGCCTACACATCTTCACATCATTTTATTACGCAAAGGTAGCGTTTCTTTCCTGACACAATATTTACGAATTACGGTTATGTTCACGTTTAGATTCTACATATGTAGATAGGTAGTTAAACTGACTTACTAGACATTATTTTTACATGTAAATATGAAAAACGAAAATTACACGTTTTACGTACACTTAAATAGTATGTTTATATACTATACACTGGCACATAGCCATGTACCGTGGTGTGAATATAGTACAGATTTGACGTTTGGTCTGGTCTCAGGTGACGTCATCACAGACAGGATGAAATTCATTCATACCACGGTTGAAATGTATTATTACATTCCTGTTTCAAAAATACTAATTCTTTCATTTTAATACATCGAACGTAGTTTACATGTAAATAAGTCCTATAGGTTGAAATTTAAAATTTACAGAGAGGAATGTAAAAGTAAGACTAGAAAAAACAACCATCCGATGACATTTCGTTTTGAAACTATCTATTCATTTTCGTGATGCAATATACCAATGACGTCACAATAAAGACGGTTCACTCGTCACAAAATAAAAATGTTATAAAAACATTTAAAAATGTTGTAACCATAGATCTTATGTGTACTAAATTTTGCGCCTATTTAAAAACAGCATTGTTTCGTCATGTTTAAACGTTGTTGTTTGTAAATACTTATATTTGCTGAATGGACCATAAAGAGATAATGCCGCGTGAAAGCTGCACTTAGATTGAACGTGAAAAACGAGCGAAAATACTGAGTACTAAAGCAAAGTCCTATAGCGTCGGAATCGGCAATATATTTTACTTGCATCCTGCGACCAAAAGGATATTAAATGCTCCACAGAACTTGAAAAATTGAAGACAATGACACTAAAAATAATTGATTTATTTTATTTGTTCAATAATTGTCATACATTTTATGAAAAAGTAAAAAAAATCACTTAAAAATTAAAAATTGTTTTGACAATAAATATTTTTATAACAAATCCTTTTAAACAATGTAATCTTCATAATATACTATCTGTTAGCCAGTCAAAATAAGAGATTCCACTTCCAAGGCTTATTTATAGTATAAAGCTAGGTGAATAGTTAATACATAGTAAAATACTAAATCTACATAGTTAATATGCTAAATGCAATATCGCCTAACGGTTCCTGGAGACCGATAACTGTAATTTTATATAAAAATATAAAAAGGATTATCGCAATTTTGTAAACAATTTTAAAATAGCTCCGTAATAGTTATGAAAATATTTCAACTGTGCAATAAATGTACCAGCACATGGATTAGTTTTAGAGTACAGATTAAAACTTTATTTGAATAGAAAATTGTTTATTGGTGGTCCCCCCCCCCCAGCCCGCTAACCTTTTTTGTTTCAGAGACAGCCAGGATCAAGAAATTAAGACAATGAAACACACACACACACACATACACACCCCCCATACCCTCCTTACCCCTCCCCTCGCGCGCTAGCCTAAGGGCCACCTTAGCAAAGCGCATCCCAGGCTGCATAGCCGCACTGCCCTACCCAACCATACCACACATAAACATGACACCACCCCCGGGGTTTACACAGACGAGCCGGCGAAGCAAGAAGAGCGCCAGAAGAAAGGGCCCTAGCCGGCGGGGCCCAGCCAGGACAAAAGGAGGTCCCACAAAGCGCCTACACCGGCCGCATTTGCGGTCGGGGTAGACGACGGATGGGGCCCACCTACGAAGGCTGCCCAGGCCTACATGAGATGAGGCAGGATAAAGAGGGATAATCCCTCTCAATCCCAAATCATTGAGGCCAATTTCTAGCCATGGAATAATGGCGAGTATTGGTGGTACACATTGTGTTCAGAGAGAAATTCTGTAAAATTTTTCTTAAAATTTTGATAACAGACCTGTTTTAAAGTTGACAACTGACCCTATTCAACAACTTACTGAGAAGCAGTTCCGAAATGGTAACGATAAAAAAACACCTTATATTATTGATTACAATAAAGCAAAAAGGGCGTTGACGCAAATGATCAAACTAGCATTCATTTCGTACTGCAAAGGGGATTAAAGTGGTACTAACAATATTTGAGTTCTTATTTGGTACGAATATCATAATGTACAGGTTATTTCCAATAAAGCCTCTGTTATACAGGATGTTAGAAGTTTGACTGTCTTAATTTTAACAGACGAAAGAATACATTAAAATAAAAAAAAAAAAACTTATATGACATGGGTCCTAAACTCAACCATTTCCGAGAAAAAAATTAACAAAATCTCTAACTTGATGTACAAAAGTTTGACTAATTAAGGAATACTGACATGACAGCGTGCATAGAATACCATAAAATACGATGTTTATCCCTTTTTTTAACTTCTTTATGCTTAATTCTAAAGAATAATTAGCGTTGTAATAAATTTAAAATTCATATCGAGCAATGTGACAACAGGGCGGCGGTGTATTAACACGAGGTACTAAGGTGTCCAGCAACCACCAATATGCAATTCAGTTAGTATCTGGATTTGACCGTGTCGGAGTGTTTTTTGCATACCACTATTTACTTTTCTTGAGGTGTTTTCCAGCGAGTGCGCGAAAATTAGATTTGAAGGTGTTGTACATGCATCGAAAATGGTGATGGACATTTTGAGGATATGTTGTAGATTGTTTTGTACTTGTGTGTTTAAAAATTACAGAATTTTGCTTTTTGGTTAATACCTAAATTATTTTTAATTTATTTATTTAAAAATTGGAAAACGATTGTCTTGAAATTTACTGAATGTTTCACAATAATAACTGTTTACATTTTTCGTCCCCAATATTATATACTCGCTGTATTTTGAAAACTGTTAATCTTACGCCCCTGTAATATACAGCTTTTTTGTTCATTTATGATTACTCCATCTCATGCTGAAGTAATGGTAGTCAAACGTCTACACCCTGTATAAATTCAAGAAAATGATTACCGATTTACTGGAAATTTCAGCATCTCAGTCGGATAGAAAACAAAGAAGACCAAAGGGAATGTAACACATGTTTCATCAAACCAACAGGATCAGGAAAGAAATCAGCATTAAAGATGTTATAAAGAGTTTCGAAAAACCCTTACTAGTCTTTACGACTAATAAGGTCACAAAGAATATAACGATGACCTAGGAACACCCAAGTTATACCTTCAGTGCTCCAATAAAATTCATAAAATGGTTCACTAATTATACAACGCCACAAAAAGAACAAAGTGGTCTGGAACCTTGAGGCCTACTTGATTAGTCAGTGATTAGAAAAACATTTGAATCAATGATAGCATTGCTTCATAACCCCACAACCCTCTAAGCTATAACCCATAACGTGTTATTTGAACAAGCTTTATCGCAAAAACTCACGATCACTATACAATCAAGGAACTACATTACGTTGTTTCACATAAAGAAAAATGCCCAGGATGACTGTAACCCAAACTTGTATGTCCCAGGTCATGAGTGTACAGGAGCTTGCATGCCCCGAGTTAAGGAATTATGGAGTTACGACAGGACTACAGACCCAATTTTTCAGTTTTTTTGGTTAAGAACCCCACACATACCCCGAGTTATGGGGTTACGGGGTTATGGAATCCTGCCAACTTAAGTCATGTAGTTTCAGACCCCTGTTGTATGAAACCTCCATGTTGCCAGTTTCCTGGTTCTACACCCTCACACATCCGGATGTGTGAGGGTGTGTCTTTTTTGTGACCCCGAAACCCCGTAATGTCATAACCTCGGGGTTATGACATTACGGGGTTATGGGGTCACAAAAAAGAAGATATTAAAAATGGAAATATACTCAAGAATTTTGGTCAGTAGATCTTGGTAAACCACCATCCCTCTTTCATCCCATCCAAGGTGCTAAATTCAAGACAACATACCGGTTGTGCAATGCACCACCGTTGCTCCGGAAGGAAAAAAGTTTAATCCTTTATTGTACTATCTGTCCACTAACTCCTCAAACTCAGCAAAGACGAAAAGCATAAACACGAAGAATAAAATAAAATGGACGAAATCAGAAACAGAATCGATATCGCTTTCTGATCACTAACGACTTAGTTTGAAATCTCAAAAGCCAGTTCCTAGAGGAGTTTTGTGATTAGGGTCAAAATTTGAACCGATCTGGGGATTTTGACTTTAGATTCGGCTTTAGTGGGTGCAAAACACTGTCGTATATACTGGTCTCGTTTAAATCCCGTAACACTTTTTTTTTGTGTTGCAACGTTTAAATCCTCTTGTACATAAAAAACGTTTCACATTTAAAATAGGTATTTCATTTTTTATCCCCAAAATATCCCGAACTTACCGAAAAGGTATTTTGACCAATTCTCGGTATCACCATCAAAAAAGCAGAAAACATTTTTTTTTACACTACATCCAATTCAATTCATTTTTATAACGAAGCACAGGAATCATGCCATTTTTTTAAGGGATGATGAGGGAAGGGGACATAGCAAACTTTCACGACACAAAAAAACTAAATTAGAGGTTGTCGACCCCAAGATCTCGAAGATGGTTGCATATATAGGGTATAGCAAAAGTACCGGAACGGCAGAATAACTCGGCGGGAGAGCATTTTAGAGAACAATGTTAAATACAATAGTTTCAGGATTGGCTATCCGATGGTGACCTTGACATTGACCTTGAAGATTATTTCAAGGTCAAATGTGATTTTTCAAATGGGACCCTATACTTTTGACCCCAGATATGAAAATAGCGAAAAACTACGTTCAGATATGACCTTTTGACCTTGGGGCCCCCACAAGATCAAACTAACAAAAGTACAGGAACGGCAGAATAACTCGGCAGGCGAGCATTTTACAGAAAAATGTTAAATACACATGATTCAGGATTGGATATCCGATGGTGACCTTGACGATCATTTCAAGGTCAAATGTGATTTTTCAAATGGGACCCTATACTTTTAACCCCAGATATGAAAAGAGCAGAAAACTTTATGTTCAGATATGACCTTGAGTGACCCCAGCCTTTTGACCTGGGGGCCCCCACAAGATCAGACTAACAAAAGTAGAGGAACGTCAGAATAACTCGGCAGGAGAGCATTTTAGAGAAAAATGTTAAATACAACAGGATTTCTCCCTGGATGGTGACCTTGACGATCATTTCAAGGTCAAGTTGATCTTGAAGATCATTTCAAGGTCAACATTTTTCTCTAAAATGCTCTCCCGCCAGTTATTCTGCCGTTCCTGTACTTTTGTTAATAGTTTGACCTTGTGAGGGCCCCAAGGTCAAAAGGGAGGGGTCACTCAAGGTCAAATCTGAACGTAAAATTTTCCACTCTTCATTTCTGGGATCAAAAGTATAGGGTTCCAAAATTATGTTATGAAGTTTGAGAAATGAAATATTAGTATTAAATTCAAATTTATTGCTAAGAAAATTTAATTTTCTAAAAAATAAAATATGTTCATCAGATGATCGTGAAAAAAATATATTCCATATATACGTGCAACCCTTTTCGAAATCTCACAGTTTGCTACGTTTATTTTAATTTTTTCAATCACTTTCGTTCGTTATAAAAGTTTTCGTTATAAAAATTCGTGCTTCATTATCAAAATATGGGGACTGATACCGCATTCGGTGTCTATTTAATGGCTATTTAGAATCACCATCACCTAAATAAAATTTATTATGCAACTTAAACTACGCTAGATTAATCATAAAAATCGTTAAAAATCTTCGCCTAATTGTGACGATTAATAAACTATTACCTATCAAAACGAAGAAATCCGAAAAATTACAAGTTTTGAAACGTTCCAAAACCATCAAGCTTTCCTCGTAACAAAATTTTCTTGACGCTGCTCCCCCGTTTAGGCGTAATACTATCAAGAAGATCCGAATTCGTTCATCCACTTCTCGTACTTGTCCAGATCCTCCTTACTCACGCTCTTATTATTCTTGACGAGGGCCTCCTCAAAGTCCCGCATCGTAACGGGAAGATCCAGCTCCTCCTTCGGCAACTGCTTGATCTGATCCGGTCGTAACCCGCAAATTTTTCTCCTCATAGACATCATCGAGGCATCTCGACACACGTTTGTTATGTCCGCGCCCGAAAAACCGTCCAGCTTCCTGGCGATCGTCATGAGATTGATATCGGGGTCCAGCTTGACCTCGCGTAGGTTGATTTTCAACAGGGCTTCTCTTCCTTCCCGCGTCGGCAGGGGGATGTATATACGTTTCTCGAGACGGCGCCGTAGAGCCTCATCGATGTCCCAAGGAAAATTGGTAGCGGCTAAAACCATGACCACCTTGCCCGGTTCGTCATTGTTAGCGGTGATGCCGTCCATCTGGACGAGTAACTCGGATTTAACGCGACGGGAGGCCTCGTGTTCGGACTCGGAGCCTCTGCGTGAACATAGAGAGTCGATTTCGTCAATGAATATCGTGCTGGGGGCATAAAATCGAGCCTAAAAGACACAACGTTTACGTCACACACAAAAATTTAATAAAGTGTTGTACAAACCATTTCAAACAGCAGTCGGACCATTTTCTCGGATTCTCCACGATATTTCGATGTTAACGTGGATGAGGATACGTTAAAGAACGTCGTGCCGCATTCCGTAGCAACAGCTTTTGCCAGCATGGTTTTGCCCGTACCTGGAGGACCCACCATTAGAACACCTTTCCAGGGTCTCCTAATTCCTATACAATTAAAAAAAAATAGGTGTACTTAGAATGGCTCCAAGTCAAACAGCACGAGCAAAAAATAAAGATTCAAAGTCTATCGAATCTTATCCTTACCTGTAAAGAATTCCGGCATCCACATTGGCAGCACAACAGCCTCCTCCAGCAACCTCTTGGCCTCGTGTAGGTCAGCAATATCATCCCAATGTATGTTCGGATTCTTCTGTACAATATCTCTTTCTAAAGTATCGGCTAATTCTCTCTCCATTCCGTGGCATTCGAACTTTTTCTCTTCTTCCGATTCACCCTTCTCGCTTTTTTCCGTGTTTTCGGGATCTTTCTCAGCCTTGCTGCTTTCTGTAACTCGTTCAGATCTGGCAGACGAAGGCCTTTCCTCTTTCTTGGCAGATCTGCCCAATTTAGGATCTTCAGACCGCCTTGCCGTACTTACTCTAGATGAAGTTGAACCCTTTTTAGCTTCTGGTTTTTTAACATTTGACTGTCTCGACTTAGGACCGTTACTTCTACAAAAAAATCCAAAAAATTAATATATTTGTTTGATAAAGTAATATGAAAAATATCGTTACCGGACATTAAATCTATGGTCTACTGGAGTGGGTGGAGGCCAAACGTCAGGATCATTTTGTGCAAACTGAGTAGGAGACATAATGTTTCCGAAGTTGGCTATGGGATCGTCCCTTTTTCGAATTCCAAGGGGAACTTCCACACTCGTTTCCACCCTCAACGTTTGTAGCATAGTTTTTAATATCTTCACTCCGTCATATTCGCTACTGACTATTTTTTGCACCTACAACGAAAACATAAATAAAATGAAACCCTTCTTACGTTGGATCATACCTGTTGCCATTTATTTTTTCGAGTGGGGTCCGGAATTGCTGTTATTAACCTCGAGATCATTTGTAAAGAACCCTCATAGTATACTTCGGCACTCTCATAGTTGCCTAACACAGACATCTCTCTAGCTAATTTGATATTGTCACAAATTTCATTCGCAGTCACGGCCATGGTGCTTCAAATTGGAAAAAAGATCGATTTTGAAAAAACAAAAAAAATAAAGGTCAAGGAACTGAAGAAAACTACAAGGGTGAATCAAATAAAACACCAGAAATTAACAACTGCTACACCATTCACAAAACATCAATTTTGTTATTACAAATTAAAGGAGTATTTATAATTATTTACGTATAAAGTCATAAAACAGTTATCATTTGTAATTATTGTAACATAACTGATTTGACATTTGAGCGCACAGTGTCACACCAAAGACTATGAAAAAAGAAGATCAATATGTAATAACAACAAAGCTGGAGCGTTTAAACCTATTGAATAAAATAGTAAACAACAGATGGCGCTATATGCTTTTTTAGAATGAAGTCCCTGGGTTGACCAAGCAGTGCTAGTGCTTGGTAATATTATATTATTACTGCCATTGTTTTTGCTGCTGCTGGTGTTGTTGTTGTTATTATTGTAGATCAATAGCGTTTATACAAGCACCCCAATAAAATGTTCTTGTTCGCCCCAAAATGACAATCTGCACTATTTTTTATGTCAATTGCACTATTTTTTATGTATTGCTTAATAAATTGTTAAAAACAAATGAAAATTAATAAAATTACAATATAAAATGTATTGAAAATTCAAACCTTTATTTTAAGGTTGGCTATAAGGATTTTAAATCCAAAACGGATGAAATGAAAACGGACTAATTTACAATATGGGATTTATAATGTTTATATGTATATCGGATGCACTTTATCGCGTAGATCATAACTTCATTTGGGACTAAATTAAAAAATATAGGATCAAAATGTTAGTCACCTTTAAATTTCATTGGACATGCAACTACGCACTAAATCTCAGCATTAAATCAGTCAGAGGTCACGTGGTATTACGTTGATGAAGATAATAATCTTTCACATTTGCTTAAAGTACGTCAATAACATCAAAGTGGTGACACTTGTTTAAACAATTTCTGAACATGCCACTTGTTGCGTCGTTGAGTCCACGGCGATTATCATATCATACATTGTTCTGTCAGTTATTTTTAACATATAGGTATGGGTATAAAAAAATTGTCTGAAATTAATCAAGGCATTGTATTTAGTAGTTGTTTTTGTGAATTATACATCATATTCATATCTTTTGAAAACATAATGAAAAGAGGTACTTTGAAGGTGTTGACAAAATGTTCTAGCAAATATTTATAATCATTTTTATTAGTTGTTTATATAATAAATATTTTTTTTCTTCTACACATTGTCCCCGACAAGGTGACATAGTTATGGTCTTTAATGGTAGGTACTTTCCTTGAGCCGCCTTTTTTTCTGTATTCTTAAACAGCTACGGTATTGCGAACTGTAACAAGACGATATTTACATTTCAACAATTAGGAACACTTCTTAACTGCGTGCTTACCCGTTTGTTTAATAACCGTCCCAAAGACGATTACCAGAATTATGAATTCTAAGAGAAATAACCTCCAAAAACCCAACAACTCCATCAAGTTATGCGTCTCCATAACTCTTAAGTACCTACTAAAAGCCGAGCTTAAAATCTAAAACATCATTCAAATAATTGCAATTCATGGTATTCCTTCCAAATCATCACATTGGTGTCGTGGAGAGGGAAATATACGCGGTAACGCATCGACATCGACCTTTAATCTTACAAAAAGATATCAAAAGATGACTGAATTTTTTTATACTAATTTTTTTTCGTCGTTATCTCTATTTTCACTCCGGATTATTATTTCTTTATATATTTTATTCGTCACTAAAAAGATATATGTATTATATACTTTGTAAATGTTTGTAACTCTATAATAGGAAAAATGTAAAAATATTTAAAAATATGTAACTCAGTTTCTTGCGGAAGTAGGTAGGTACATCAAGTACAATTTGTCTACGCAACAATCGAACTAACTAATTGAAGGAAGAGATTTGTAAGATTCCAGAAATATAAAAAAGTATTTTGTGAAAAGTGTGGATAGGTGGCGCTAACCATCACATAAATTATTATTTTTTATTTTTGGTTGGCTATTGCTATTTTCAAAAAAAAAGGAAAAACATTAATGCAAAGGTAACTGTTTTAAATTTATCAAGTGAAGTGTAGAAATACTTTTTTAAATATCATGTTTTTGAGTAATTTACATTTAATGAATTGGAGGTACGTATTTTTTTCATTTTTATTTATTTGAGGTTTTATAATTATAATCTTACTTAATGCTCAACTCTTCTCAATATTGAGAATAACTGATTCAGATTAGTTGAGGGTAAATAGAATACGGTTAATACATAAATGTAAGGAACAATTAAAAAACCATTGGTTCGAAAGGCAGAGGAGTTAGTTTTATTTTTTTCGTTACATTTTATATAAAAAAAATTTTTATTCCTTGTAGTTATAAAAATTTGCCTCTGTAATAATATTTATATTCGTTTCCATAATTAACATTTTACTCCTAATAAATATGTAGGTATCTCAAAATTTATAATTCATCAATTACGTGACTTGATTTTTTAATCGCTCTTAATCTTAGAAGACGACAATATAAATTTTTTATTTCACCGTTTTCACTTCAGATAATGACTCCAGGCAATAATACAGAGATAACTGCTTTGATTAAACTTATTAAGAGTAGAAATATTTTTTTTCAATTTAATATGTACCTAAATATTGTTTATTTTTAAATTTTTATGCCAATACGAGATTAAAAAAGTATTTTGTGCGCAACAAAGAAGGGTTAACGTTTTACTTTTTCTCTTTCCATTTTACGGATTTTAAATTAAAAGAAACGGATTTAAAAAGAAAACATTTTATTCCTTTTAGTTATAAAGAAATGCTGTCAATAGTATAAAAACTTACCTCTATAATATTTATATTCGTTTCCATAATTAACATTTTAACTTCTAATAAATATATACATCTAATATTTATAATTCATTGATTACGTGACTCTAGGTGTATAATCACATATTATTTTTATACAGAAAGTTAAAGCAGATTTCACAGAGATGAGATATGAAAAATCATTAAACTTGAAACTTATAAGTAAAATACAATTTCTGACATTAAAAGTGAAGCAAAACAATTTTTGATAATCTAACTTGAATCATTTTTTAACGTGACCACCGAGTGATGGCGTTTTTTGGAAATTTCTTAATTTCTCGCCTCAAAGTTAAATCGTTGCATAAAAAAATATAAATTGCTCGTTCATCACTTGTAACGTCAAAAATTGTATGTTGCACCAGTGTGGTAAAAATATTTTGATAACAATTACTTATAGTGTACTAACGAAGTAGGCACATATATCTCAGAGACATAACCTCACTTTTCATGAAAAAAAGTTCTGTTTGTTGCATATTTTGACAAGAATAAAAAGCGACAAAATTTTTTTTAAATAAAGTTAAAATTACTAAGATTTATACAGGGTGTCCTGAACTGTAGGTGTACAGGCCATCAACATAAAAGATAAAAACCAAATAAAGTTTTTTTATGAAATAGATTATTAGAACCTGCTTAGCAGGATTTATGTAAGTGCCATTTTGAAAAAAATTGGGTGACAATTTCTTTGTTTATTATTCTACACCCTTTGGCTTGACTTATACTTTTTTTTTTAGTATGGATTAATTTTTCAGTAAAACAAAATAACAAAATATTCAAATACTCAAATATTCAAAATATAAAAATGAACAGATCTTTACATAAATCGGTATGGGATGTATTTTGAATGGTGTAGAATTAGATTTCTCACAGAAAAATTGCTGATTTTTCAAAAATTAGGGCAACTACAAAAAAATCGTAGAATATCTACGCAATTTTGAGAAAGTTAATTTTCTGAATATGTACATTCCTTGAGTCTGTTAATGACCTGTACAGACTGAAAATATATCTTGGGAACTTCGTTTTTCATGAAAACAGCTGAAAATAATTATATTCGGAAAATGGTGTTGTAATATCAATCGACTGTCGCACAAATGTCAAGACAAAAAGATATTAGTTACATAGTGGTTTAAAAGATCTTTCCAGCAGGATCAGGATATGTCTGAGAAAAAATAATAAAATAAAATAACTTAGGAGTACGACTGAGTGGTGGAAATATACTGGGTGTCACGTAAAAGATTAACATTAATGGCTCTCACTATATTATAGATTGGTATTTGCTATAATTTTGTTTCCAATGCCGGTCTTAATGACAGTCAATTGCAATTTTTCTTTTGTTTTTAATGAAAAGATATCTTTTAATAATTTATCTGGTAGAAATTTTTTTTCCGAATTCAACGATATGTGGCAATTTGATTTTAGCTTCAATTCTTGTGGAAAATTTATGGAAAAAAAATGTGCCATGAAGACAAATAAATCACCAAAAGTTTAATGTTATATGTGGTACAAACATATTATTACCAAGTTATAGCATATACAGTGTGTCACACTTAAATGTGATACAATCCTGTAACTTCTTTATTTTTTTGTCGATTTCAAAAATTTTTATTTTGGAATGTGGGCTAAAAAAACTCTATCTAACTGTAATATTGCTGTTCTTATTAATGCAATTCATGGCCAACTAGGACGTGTTTTCTTGACATCAAAACAGTTAATTGGTATTTGCGATTTTTTTTCCAAAAAACCCACCAAGTTTCATCAAATTTGATACATCTTCAAGCGAGTACTCCATGATGTCACGAAAGTAATACAAGTCTGTAAGTTCTTTATTTTTTGACTGATTTCAAACATTTTTTTTTATAGAATGTAGGGTAAAAAAAAAACGATCTAACCGTGATACCGGTGTATTTTATAAATGCAATAAACGGCCAACTAGTGCTCGCCTGAGGATATATTGAATTTGATGAAACTTGGTGAAAAGACATTTTAAGAGATGCTGAACGAGAATACGTAATCTGTTTTTTAGAAAAAAAACCGCTAACACCAATTAGCTGTTTTGACGTCAAATAAAGCGCGTCCTAGTTGGCCATGAATTGCATTAATAAAAACATAAGTATTACAGTTAGAGTTTTTTTATCTTACATTCTAAAAAAAAATTTTTGAAATCGGTCAAAAAACAAAGAAGCTACAGGCTTGTATTACATTTAAGCGCCGACACCCTGTATATATTTCTGTCTTTAACTATCTTCGTAAAATTTGATATTATAAATAAAAAAAAATAATTATAATTATTCCGATGCATCGGAAAATCAAGTTATCATACAGCGTGTGAAGTTATCATACAGCCTGTATGGAGTTGAAAAGAAGGAAAACTATTTTAGTTTTCATTTTATGAAAATGATTCTTGTTAAAAAAATTCAGTAATCAAAAATATAAAAATATAGTTTTAAGTGATTTAACAGTATGTCCACAAAGAAATAATAAAAAAATAATGGTTGATTTTGAGTGGCAATTCGTGAAAATTAAAGTGTTTATACTTTGATAATGAAGTATGGAACCCATACCATTTTTTAGGGAATATGATTTTACAAAGAGAACTTTCGTAACGAAAACATTTCGAATGGAATTTGCAAAATAAAAAATAAAAATAGAAGTTGCCCACCCTGAGATCTGGAAAAGTGTTGCACATATTGGTACAAAATATTTTATTTCATAATCAACTAAATAGTAGACGAAATTCAATTTTCTTTGTAGTTATATTTATTTAAATTTTCATTTGATACTAACAATCTATTTTTCAAACTTCATAATGCCGTTAACTTTGTGAAAAATTTAAAAAAGTAGTATATTTGTACCTATCACTTGATTACGAAAAAAAATATTTTGCAACTACTTGTGCAACCCTTATCGAGATCTGCCACTGTTGATTTGAATTTATGTTTATAACATAATAATACACATGTCAGTTAAGAATAAACCTATAAATAATCAATCCTTTAGGACATTTAATATTTAATATGTATATGTTCTTAGATAATCTTAACCGTAGATGTCGACAATAGAAAAAGGGTTAAGTTGATATTTTGGAATTTTGAAAAATGATTGCATAATTAAAAAGTAATTTGTAACATATTTCCATTTCTGAAAAATTAAGTAGGCTTTGTAAGGAGAACAAAATGTTTTCTGTGTACATAAAATGCCTTTTTCGTACAAAATATCAAAAAGTTTCATAAATGAAGAACTAAAGAGAATCGGTCCCTATTGAAATTTTTTGATTTAACAAATTATTGATTTTTAAAATCACACTGGACCGACACCAAATTTGGTATTTTAACATTAAATTTTAATTGTAATAACATTACTTCCTGATTTCTTACACAAAAAGGGCACTTTACCCTCAGGAGATGGAGGAATTTAAAAAAAATCAAAGTAGACCTATTACTTCCAAATTTGGAACATAGGATTAAAGAGTGACCGCAAAAAACACCTGTGATCTTCGCCCGTTTTTTCACAATTTGCAGAGAATTAAAAAAAAATACATAAAAATATGTTATTGGTCGCAAATTACTTGTCGTAAAAAACTGGTATGAGCACAGCTTTTAGTATTTTGAAAATTTTAGAGGTTGAAAAAATGCCAAAAATTAAGAATTTGAATATTACCAATTGATATAAAAACTACACAGTAGCATGTAAATTATCTCAACATATTTTTTTTTGGTATTTTTACAATTAGTTCTGATATTCTCTATTTTTGGGGATAATTCCACCCCCTGAGCGCGCTTAAGGGTGGATTTTCTAATTCAACACGCTTATTTCAGTCATGAGAATAAATCTTTCTTTGTATTAAGAATCATTCGATAGAAAAATTCACATGCTAATAGTTTTTATACTTATTGGTAACATTCAATTCTTCATTTTGGGCGTCTTTTCAACCCCTATATAGGGGTGATTTTTGAAAATTTTCAAAAAACTAAAAGCTATGCTCATCTTAATTTTTTATGAGTAATGTGAGAGTAAAAACATAGTTTTATCTATTTTCTTTAGTTCTTTGCGAATTGTGAAAAAATGGGCGATTTTTGCGGTCACTCTTTGAGTTCGTAATTTTTCTCATAATTTTTTTTTATATCTTATGTGAGAGGCACTTTACACTTTACTTACATATAAATTATTCTTTTTTACTGTAACAAAACCTATTTAATTTTTCAGAAATAATACGTTACAGATTATTTTATAATTAAATAGAATTAATTCCAAAAAAAAATTTCCCAAAATAAATATCAAATTACCATTTAAATTTTTTTATGTAATCGACACCAATGGTTGACCATCTTGAGACGCCCTGTACATATTAAATATTGGAAAAAGGCTGACACGAGTTCCTCAGCTGGCATAGTGCTTTATCTTTGTTATAAAGTTAAAATCGACTACTATATTTCTATGGTTTCTTTGTAGAGAACACCCTGTATAAGTTGGTTCACTTTGAGTTACGTACAAAAAATCTGCTTGTGCTCAATTGTATAGATTATTTTTTTTTAAAAAGAATTAAATTTTTCATAAAATGAAAAATGTTTTTCAGTTTTACAACTACATTCGTGGACACGCTGTATTCTTGGGTTCAACAAAAAAATTCTGTATCGGATTAAATACAAAAATATATATCATCTCATTTAAAAAGGTGACTGAGGTAGGTCCAGAAAAAAATTACAGTAAGTGTTAGTTTGTAGTATTTTTGAAACCATTAATGCCGATCTTTTCAAACATTTTCTTTTTATCCTACATTTGAGGGAAATATACGTTTTCAAGAAAAACGTATGTCTTGAAATATACATGATATAACAGTTTTTATATTGATATTCCCAGGAGCAGATAGGAGTTAAAAGAAATTAACTTTTTTTTTATATCGAAAATCGAAGCGTTTCCAAGATACAGGGTGTTAAATTTGCACTTCGAAAAAAATATTTTTTCAACGATTTTAAAAACTTCTTACAATTAGTTACGTAGTATTTATTCCTGTAACATATTAGAGTATGTAAGAAAATGACACACAGGGTGTTACTTTTTTGGGATCCGCCCCCATGATTACCCAGTAACATTTTTTGAACGTACCCCTGTAGTTATTTAATTAACGTTAGACAATACAAAAATTACTTTGAGATTTTTGTTTTTTTGTAAAATTTGGTATGTACCAGGGATTTGAAGTGATACAGAAAAATCTTCAATGCTTATTTTACTGAAATACAGGGTGTTCGAAGGATTTTGTTTCGTCATGTACAGGATTCCACAAAAATACGAAAATTAGAAAAGAAAAAAAAAGAAATTAAAAAAAAATAAGGAAATTTATACAGGATGTCACGCTTAAATGTGATACAAGCCGTAGCTTCTTTGTTTTTTGACCGATTTCAAAATTCCTTTTTTCAGAATGTAGGATGAAAAAAACTATCTAATTGTAATGCTGCTCTTTTTATTAATGTAATTCACGGCAAATAGGACGCGTTTTTTTTACGTCAAAACAGCTAATTGGTATTAGGGATTTTTTTTCAAAAAACATTACGTATTCTCATTCAGAATCCCTTAAAATGTCTTATCACCAAGTTTCATCAAATTCGATACATCTTCAGACGAGCACTAGTTGGCAGTGTATTGCATTAATAAAAAACAGCAGTATCACAGTCAGATAAGAGTTTTTTTACCCTACAATTAATTAAAAAAAATTTTGAAATATCGGCCAAAAAATAAAGAAGTTACAAACTTGTATCATATTTAAGCACGACACCCTGTATATACTTTTCTAAATGCTTTCCAAGGGTACTGCGATGGTTTCAAACGTATAAAAACTCATCTTTGAACAATTTTTTAAACAGACAAGATCACTTTAGGATTCATGTTCATGTATACCTTTTTTCTTATTTTTATGCCAAAAATACTCCTCCAAATGTAAAATGAAATTCTCGAATAAAATTAATTTTCTATTGATGAAAGTAAACTGGCAACGTACTTATAAAAATGTAAACGGGTGGTAAAAGGTGGTGGGGTTCCCCAAAAAATAACACCCTGTGTGTCAATTTCTTACACATTCTAATAATTTTATTACACTCAAATAAATAAATACATACGTTAATTAAGAATTCTCCGGCTCAAACCGTTTTAAATTATTTGTAAAATGCTTTTTCGTTGTGGAATTTGAACACCCTGTATCTCGAAAACGGATAAGTTTTCGACATATGTTTATCTTTTCATTTGCTCCTGAAGTTAGCAAGATAGAAACTGTTGCACCTTGTATATATTCTCGTATATATAGTTTATTGGAATCTCTAGCTTCAAAAACGGTGTCTTTTATTTTTAACCACACTGTATATTGTTCCACTTAAAAAATAATTGACAATCGCCTGCTATGAAGAGGGCTCTATAGCAAATAGCCAACCAGCGATACATTTTTATAGATTTCATTCCACAGCTCATCTAAATATGAATTAATGCACAAATAACAGACTTTCCTCCATTCTAACGCAGATTTTATATAAAATGGAGTTAGTTTGAAACTTGAATAACTTTTTGGTGGGAAGAAATTTATAATTTGCATCGTAAATTACAAATTTCTTCGCAATAAAAACTAATTTGAGTTTCAAACTAACTCCATTTTATAGAAAATCTGCGTTAGAATGGGGGAAAGTATGTTATTTGTACATTAATTCATATTTAAACAAACTGTGTAATAAAATCTATAAAAATGTATTGCTGGTTGCCTATTTGTTATAAACCCCTCTTAAAGTAGGCCTAGCAAAAAAATTTCAGTAAATGTCAGTTTGTAGTGTTATTGGAGTCGTTAACGTCCATCTTTTTTTTAATGTGATCGAAAATGCTAGAGGTACATCTCGCAGCGTTTTTTATGAACACCCAGTATATAAAAAAAAATTTTACACGACATTTGAGCGATAGCCACTGAAAATGTAACACCATTTTCAGAATTTTATTACTTTCAGCGTTTTCCAAAAGAAACACGTCTCCCAAGATACATCGACAACCCTGTACGCCTCTAAATCGTGACATCCTGTATGTCGATCGAGAAATTGAGGTTATGTTAACAATAATCGGGACAACCCGTCCGCAAGAATTCCGTATTCTTCGATGCAATTAAAAAAATATTCAATAATCATAAAAAAAAATACCCAAAACCTGCTACGCTAAATTTAAATAATTATTTTTGTACATAGAAGTAAAAAATATGATAGTAAAGCATAAATTAAATAAAAATAGGGGTTGTCATATCTTGGGCTCTTGTTTTTCTTCACGTTCCGCCAAACTCAAAAAAGACACTTTTGGTCCACTTTATTTAAGAAAAACGATTACAATTCCGAAGAATTTTCGAGCTCGGTAGTAACATGAAGGGCATGGCCGACATCTAGAACCCACCCGACCGGACATATTCGATGCCCTCGGCCTTTATCAATATTGCAAAATAATACTGATGGAACAAAAAAAATTAACTCGCGAATACGTCCGGC
This sequence comes from Anoplophora glabripennis, assembly GCF_000390285.2. Lineage (NCBI taxonomy): Eukaryota > Metazoa > Arthropoda > Insecta > Coleoptera > Cerambycidae > Anoplophora > Anoplophora glabripennis. Next base: position 120,403 of record NW_019416908.1, on the reverse strand, counting down.
CAGCGGCGAACCTCAACCGCATCCGCGGGCAATAAATATGAAAAATGTTTAGCTATTATGTACACAGAACCATATCCCGGAGGCCTAACAAACTTAACGACCTTTGTTTTTGTCTTTTTGAATAGACAGGTCCGAAGGACCAAAACTGTTTTAGAGTCCGAGCCTTGAAGAAACTTAATTGGGTAGTATGGACAAACCCTCGGAGGCTGTTGGCAAGACGACGGTGCTGACTGGGTTTTCGCTTTCCTCCTCGTTGTGCGGAGAGACCTGTATGTGGTGCTGCGGCACCTGGATCTGGACTGGGATCTGGATCTGGGAGTTTGGCACCTGGAACAAAGGTAAGAAGAGATAAACATCGCAGTTCCGAGCTATTTGTGTACAGATATACAGTTAAAACACACACACAGGAGAAAAGTTCGTATTCTTTGGCAAATATTTAACATAATATATTTACCAGAATAATTTATCTGTCTGTATCCACAAATAATTAGCTTTTGAATGAATTCTTCAGCAAATGTAAATATTCACAGATGAATACTTATAAATAATTCACAAATATTCCTCTACACAAATAGAAATCTGAAACCTAAATATTCAGTCTAACTCGGTTTGTAAATATTCATACATGAATACTTGAGAATATTCGTAAAATTTACGAATATTTGCCTACACAAACGTAGAATGGAAATCAAATAATCCAAAGATTCAGTTTAGTTCTCTTCACACATAATCATTTCTCTAAATATTTTGGATGATATCTAAGGACAGACTGCATTATCAAATATTCATACATGAATGTTCATTATAATTATATTCATAGAATTAATGAATATTCCTCTACGTGTAGAATAAAAATGAAACACCCAGATATTCGGTCTATGATGATATGTAAAAACAGCAAATATACATATGCCAATGTCCATTAGTGCATATTTATAGAATTTACAAATATTTGTCTACATACTTGTACAATGGAAAACAAAGAATCCAAATATTCAGTCTACCTCTGTTCACAAATAATCAACTTTCAAAAGATATTATGCTATATGCAAAGACAGTGTGCTTTAACAAACATTCATACGTGAATGTTCTCTGGCGAATATTCGTATAATTAATGAATATTCATCTACATAAATGAGAATTAGAAATTTGAATATTCAGTCTAACTTTACAAATGCTCATTTCTCTCAACATTTTAGATTATGTGTAAGAATATACATATTCATACATATATGTTTACTAAAAAATATTCATAAAATTTATGAATATTTGTCCACACAAATGTAGGATGGAAATCAAAGGACCAAAATATTCCATTTGTCTCTGCAGACAGTTATTTTTCAAAAGATGACATTTTAAGTGATATCTAGGGGCAAACTGCTTTAGTAAATATTCTTACATGAATGTTCACATCAAATATTCATAGAATTAATGAATATTTTTCTATACACAAGTTTAAAAGTGTTTGTTTACTTAAATTATAGAATAGAAATCAAAGGACCATAATATTCGGTCTAACTCTACAAATAATAAAATCTTTCCAGATTTAGAATGATCTGGAGGTACAGACTGCTCTAGCAAATATTCATACATGAACTCTACCGAATATTCGCAGACTTATGAACATATTCTATATAGTAGTTCACAGATAATAATTTCTCTGAAGATTTAGGTTATATCTTAAGACAGAATACTTCGTAGAATTTACGAATATTTGTCAACACAAACATAGAATAGAAATCAAATGACCCAAATATTCGGTTTAGGTTTGTTCACAATCATTTCTCTAAAGATATCTAACATAGTGCATTATCAAATATCAAACATGAATCTTCATTATATTAATATTCATAGAATTAATGAATATTCGTCTACACAAGTGTAGAATAAAATTCAAAGACCCAAATATTGGGTTGTATGATGATATGTAAGAACAGCAAATATTCATAAACCAATGTCCCCTAGTACATATTCATAGAATTTACAAATATTTGTCTGCATACTTGTACAATGGAAATCAAAGAATGTAAATATTCAGTCTACTCTGTTCACAAATTTTTAAAAGATAAGAATGATATTATGTTATATGTAAGGCAGTCGGGGCTTTAGTAAATATTCATACATGAATGGCGAATATTATAATTAATGAATATTCATCTACATAGGTGGAGAAATAAAGATTAGAAATTTGAATATTCAGTCTAACTTTACAAATGCTTATTTCTTTTAACATTTTAGGTGATATATAAGGACATACTGCTTTAGCAAAGTATTCATACATAAATGTTGACAAGCGAATATTCGTATAATTAATGAATATACATCTACATAAGTGGAGAAATGAAATTTAAAAATTTGAATATTAGGTTTAACATTACAAATGCTCATTTCTCTCAACATTTTAGATGATGTGTAAGGACATACTGCTTCAATAAGTATTCATACATGAATAACAACTAACAAATATCCATAAAATTCACGAATATTTGTCCACACAAGAATAGGATGAAAATCAAAGGACCAAAATACTCAATTAGTCTCTATTCGCAGACAATTATTTTTCTATAGATGACATTTTAAGTAATATCTAGGGGTAGACTACTTTAGTAAATATTCTTACAATCACTGGCGAATATTCGTATAATTAATGAATATTCATCTACGTAAGTGGAGAAATTAATATTCCGTCTAATTTTACAAATTTTCATTTCTCTCAACATTTTATATGATATGTAAGGACATGCTGCTTTATTTATACATGAATGTTTACTAACACATATTCATAAAATTCACGAATATTTATCCACACAAGGATGGAAATCAAAGGACCAAAATATTCAAATTGTCTCTGTTCGCAGACTATTATTTTTCTAAAGATGAGATTTTAACATTACTTATCATCACTTATCAAGTATTCATAGAATTAATGAATATTCTCTACAGACAAGTTTAACATGAATATCAAATATTCAGTCTAATTGTTGGCAAATAACCATAACCATCTCTTATTTGAGGTGATATGTAAAGATATTGCTTTAGTAATATTCATATACATTTACTAGTGAATATTCATAGAATTTAGGAGTACCTATTTGTCTACTTCAACGTAGAATGGAAATCAAAGAGCCATAATATTCGGTCTAATTTCGCAAATAATAAATTATCTCCATATTTAGAGTGAACTGTAAGTACAGACTGCTCTAGCAAATATTCATACATTAACATTCTCTAAGGAATATTCGTAGACTTCGAATATATCCTACACAAGAGTAAAACAGAAATCAAAGGACCCAAATATTTGATCTACCTCTGTTCACACATAATAAGATTTTAGGTAGGTATCTTAAGACAGACAACTTTATCAAATATTCATATATAAATATTTACTATTGAATACACAAATATTCATCTAAACAAGTGTCTAGTGGAAATCAAATGGTCTAAATAATCAGTCTGGTTCGATTTACAATTAATCACTTTTCTAGAGACTAGGTGATATTTAAGGGCAGGAATACGTTAGCAAATACATGAATATTCACTTCATCCATTCATCTTTAAACAATATACCGAATTATCGTACTCACATTTATCCCGCCTACTTGAATGGTAACTTGCGCCGTCCCGGTGCCGTTGCTTCCCGTCGGGTCTTTGGTCAGCATCTCCTGCGCCCTTTCGGCCTGTTCCTTGGCCCTCCTGGTAATGTGCGACCTGGCGTGTTTCCTCAAATGGTCCTTCCTGTAAAACCCCTTGCCGCACTCGCCGCATATCTCCGTCTTCTCACCCGAGTGGATCACAAAGTGAAGGTTCAGGTGCTCCTTCCTCTTGAAACCCTTCATGCACACGGAACAGACGAACGGCCTCTCGGGGTTGTGCCCCAGCTTGTGCCGCTCTAGGTGCTCCTTCCGTTTCAGGCCGGCCCCGCATATGTCACAGATAAAACGCCTTTCAATCTTGTGGCCCACCAGGTGCTGCTCCAGCAGCTCCTTCTCGGGGTAGGCCATGTGGCATTCGGGACAGCAGAAGAGCGTGGTACCGTCCAGAGCCGTGGCGATGTGCACCTGACCCGGCTTGGGCTTCTTAGGCTTCGGCGGCTTCTTCTTGTACTTCTTCTTCTTCTTGCCCTTGTCGTTCGGATCGTCCACGCTTTCTTCCGTCTCCATTTCGGCCGTCGTCACTTCTTGCATGACGAGGTGGCCCTGGCCGTCGGTGGTGGCGACGTTCACCGTCTCTATCACCCCTTCTTCGGTTATTTGCTCCCGCTTGATGTCGGTGGTGTTGAACTTGAGGAATTGCTGTAGGCTGAGCGGCAGCGTGGTGTTCTGCATCTTCTGTAGGTACTCTTGTATGTTGGTGTTTTGGAGGTACTGGGCGGGGATGGAAATGGAAGCCGTAGCTGTGGGGTCCGATTCGTGGTCTTTGCTGTTGATTTCGTTTTTGATCAGGGCTACGGGCGTTGGTTCTTTATCTGGCTTTTCGGGTTCCGCCTGCGTTTGGATCAGCTGGATGTCTTGGGGTTGGAGGGCGGCTACCACCGTCATTCCTTCGGGCATGCCGTTTTGGCCGTCTAACTGTAAACAAGAACAAACATTTATAAAATTATGAGACTATTACGTGGTCGCCGTTACAGGAAGTTTTTTAAATTTCCTGTTTTAATTTTTTTTTTAATATAATCAAAAATATATTTAAACTTTAATAAAATTTTCAAAATTTGGAGCTTGTAGTATGTACATTTTATACTATTGCATTTCTACTCACAATCTGAATGCCCTCCTGGTTGGAGTTGTATGCGACCGTTAGGACGGTCGCGCCCTGTCCGAAGGCCTGTATTGGTATCTGGGAGATCTGGTACTTGGGTGAGCTGGCGGGACTAGCCTGCGAAACGGGCGTCGGTTGGGGATTCACCACCTGTATCTGAACAGTTTGTTGGGGATCGCCCGGTTTCGCCCCCGGCATAGTAATGGGCAAGGTTATTATTTGAGTACCCTGAAAAGGAAACTGAAATTTCACATATCAATAGCTTTCCTTCTTTTCGTTGGGCTGCCTTCTATACATCCACCGTGGGATGTTCCAAAACTTTCTTGTAAGAACAAAAAGGAATGTTCGCTTTCATTATCTATTTGGAAAAAAATCAATTTCAAGACAAATTCGATTCTCCAATCAGATATTTCCTCTTTTTATTTGTCTTCGAATTACTAGAGGTGATATTCACTTCCCGACTGTATTTCAAAAAGCATAATTTCAATTTCATTTTAATAAATTTAACTGCAGAAGGCAGTATTTGTGTATTAGATTAGATATCTATTTCAGAAAGCGTAAATTGTTTTTCAGAAAACATAAAATGCATTTTATTAAATTTTAATGCTGTCGTTATCAATTTTACATAATGTTGACCTGTTACGGTACGTTTAAGTTTTTTAGATTTATGTCTATAATGCATAAGTTCATTTTAGTTTTCAAGGAATATTTTATGTCCCTTGTAAAATTGTTATGTATATCTATAATAAATATGACGTTTTCTGATAAATCTGAAATACATCTTACCATTTTCTGAAATATATCTGGAAAAAGTGTAAATAGACCATTTTTTTCTTCTTTCTGATAATATATCATTATTTTAAAAAATAGGGGAAATACAGGGTATATTAATATATAAATAGAGTACATTTAAAATTTTTCAGTAGATTTCACACGTTTAGAAAGTGTAATCAAAAGGATCGCCAACAGGTGTTTCTGTAATTTAAAAAAAAATTAAATATGTGATTCCTGGCAGCTGTTTTTGAATACACAAGCAATCAAGGTCAAAACATGAATTTAAAAATTTAACAAATTACAATCTTACTAATTTTTTTTCAAACATCATTAACACGATTAAAGTTTCTGATAAGTAGTATAGTTCGACAATATAGGTAGTATAGTTGTAGACTGTGACTGAAATCATGAAAAAAGAAATAAAAAAAAAGTTTTACGTTATGGCGCCCATAATAAAATAAATTATTGTCATAACAAAGTCCTAACAAAATTAAAAACACATCTTAATTACATTTACATAAAACACCCCATATTTCTCATAATTACAATATACAGGGTAGGAAAGTACCGATGGTATATCTGAAGTTACGTGAGAGCGATAAAGTAAGCCATAGAAATCCATGCGATAGAGAAGGATGGCTATAATGAAGGCCTCTCATAGTCACCGCCCTTCCACAAATAAGATCCACTTCTTATTTGTGGAAGGGCGAAATGGGCGTTGACTATTAGACGCCTTCATTATACCCATCCTTGTCTATCACATGGATTTCTATGGCTTACTTTATCGCTCTCACGTAACTTCTGATAGACCATCGGTACTTTCCTACACTGTACACATATCATTGGCAAGCAACAAAAACGCTTTTGTATCTTTTTAGACTATAGTTTCAAAACAAAACAGCTGAAATTTACAAAGAAAAATATAAATTGATTATATGTTGAAAAGTTATAGAGCAGCATTTATTTTTATTCTAACCAATTTAATGGCAGAAACATAGAAGTGGTTGAATATATCAAGAAAATGAATCCGGCCTGTCTAAAATGTCTCTGATTTGGCAGTAGAATATGTCTCGAGAATCGAATTGGAATCTAATCGATTTGACTCACTCTGTAGGGTGACAATAATTATTCTCTTTTTATTGCAATATAATCCTGTATTATTAAGATAAAAGGTCATGCATAATCAAAATATGTAATTAGAAAAACAATTGAACATCACTTTAAAAAAATATGGGCAAATAACCGAATTTTCTTGGAAAAAATCAATCACCCTGTATTTTTTTTACAAAAAATGATATATGGGATCATATTACAAACGTTTTGATAATAGTTATACATTTGAACAGCTTCCGGTTTCCCATAATTATTTAGCCATACCCATATATAGGTCTGGTCGCCCAGTTGAAGAATGCGCGCGCGGACAAACGCCGCACACACACAGCCGCACTTGGCGACCGGCCATAAATTTCAGATATTAACAAATTGCCTAGCAGTGCAGTGCAGCAATGCGGAATTTGGTGTGATTCAGGTAATTTTAATTTCTTATATTATTATGCACCTTCTATTAATCATTCATATTGCAATTGCGAAAGATAGAAATAAGACGGATATTTTGTTTACTAGTATTATTACAATGTGGCATTTTGCAGACCTTTTGAAACGGAACAAAACGAAATACCGCCAGACAATATTGAATTAGTAGAACCGGTTGTTGATGAAACATATTTAGAATTTAAAAATAAAGATTTACATGTTCAATGTCTGCGTCTCATTTGAAATATTTACGATTGTTTAAAAAAGGAAGAAAATGAAAAATCAGATAATGAAATTATAAAAAGAATTCACATATTAATTAAAGTTTCAGTGTCTACAATTTTTCATGTTATTAAACAAGGTGTTATAGATCATTGCATAAAGAGGAAGCAAAAACAACAATTTAAAAATATAGACGACTTGACGAGAGACGTAATTCGACAATTTATAATTTGTACACATAAAGAAAATTGAGGTCATAAATAATTAAAATATGTTGTTGGCCAAATGAACATATAATAGAAATTTTCTACACATTATATACAAATTATTATTTTTTACCTTTACCGAAAACTTTTTTAGGGATGCCTATGAAACTCATTAAATTTTATTGCTAGGCGTTTTTATACAAGTTCAAATGACTTTGGAAAGACTATAAGATATTTTTTTTTGATTCTTTGAAATAAAAGAAACTATTACATTAATTTTCAAAAATGAATTTCCATGGTTTGAAATGAGGAATTTAGCATCGTAAATTAAAAAACAACTAAAGAAGGATCTGTTTCCACAAAGGAAACTGGATGTTAACATAAAAAAGTATAAAAAAAAATTAGAACAGGGTATATGGAACATTTTATTGTTAAGCGTTTTTATACATCTTCAACTGACTTCAGAAAGACTATAAAATAAAGCTTTTTCCTTTTTTCCTCAAAAAAAATAAAAATATTTTTTAAATTGTTGTTCAACTGTTTTTCTGTTTGCGTATTTAGACTTCTGACATGTCGTTCCAAGTCGCAATAAAAAGAGAATCATTGATCGCCCCGTACAACCCATAAGCATATGTACCAAACAATTACCTGGTTCTGTTGAGAGGTGGCGGTGGCAAAGGCGTTGGCGTCCAAAGGACGGATGTAGTGGACCCCATTCTCGCCTCCTTGCAGCACCCCCACGACCTGACCGTTCGGCGTGGTGACGCTCTGGGTGATCTTTCCCGCCGAAAATTGCGTGGCCACCGGTAAAGCCGCCGACAGAGGGACACCAAACGGCGAGAAGTTCATATTTTCTTAAAGTATCTGTAAAGAGGTTTACTATTATCGAACATTTGCAACAAAAATTATCTAGCCTAGGGCTGATATTAGATTTTCGTAAGTTTTTTAAGTCCTAAGTCTTCAATAGCGCAGTTATAAACCAACTGATGTATTAGCGACATCCGGGGTTCCGCAGGGATCAGTACTCGGGCTCCTGTTATTTAGTATATCCATAAATGACATATTAGAACATTCAAACATATGAATTGAATGCTGACGACTTAAAACTATTGATCTATTAATTTATGGTGTGCTTTACATAGAAAATTATTCCCATTACATTACAATTACATTGTAAATGATACTATATTGCATTCATTTAAAGACCTGTGTGTAATCTTTAACTAAAAACTGACCTTTGTCCGTCATATCGATAAAGCAATATCTGATGCTTTCAGAATTTGGATTTTATTAAGATATTTTAAGGACACCTCAACTCTTACTATACTTTTCAATGCATTTGTCTGAGCCAAAGAATTTAGAGGTCTTAGTTTTAAACTAGTTGATACTGATCTACACTCGAGGTGCTTCATGGTTGGAATTATTCGGTATATTCAATTTAAAGGACTTTCGAGTTTATTACTCCATACTATTTTTCTATAAACTTTAATCTGTGGCAGTAAACTGTCCAAATATTTTAAGACACATTCATTTGAATATTCTGGATGTTCAAACTCGCGCTAACGCACTTTTTTATTTGTCTACTCCGAGGACAAACGCACTTAAAAAGTCTCCTCTTTAAAAAAAGTGCACTCCAATCACATTTTTATCAGTTAAAGGCGAAAGGTGTTATTTGGTCCCCCCGTTACAAGTTACTAAAATATCTAATAGGCGATTCTTTTCAACAGGAAATGGTGTCAATCTTTTAATGACGTTATTAGTATTCATACATTGCCGTGGTTTTTATACCTTTTCTAACAACATGACCTTAACAGATGCAGTTTTAGTGCCATGCGGTAAAAAATGTGCGGTACTCGCGTTGACTTTATAAGGTGTACCAGAAAAGTTTCAAGAAGGGAAATATTTTTAAGAGATATGTGTGATGTCTGGTGCATTGACCTGTTATTTCCTGTTCAATAATTTTTAGTGAGCCTTACGTAATTTAGAGCTTACTTTACCATATCTAATAATGTGCAGATCAAAAATCCGTGTCTGAAAGCAATTAAGTATCGTCTGTGTAAAAACAAATTGTTCAAAACGGATGGGACTATACATAGTTCGACAAAAATCTTATTCACTCTTGCAGTCATATACAGGGTGTCCGCAAATTTCACCGACAACGTTTGATTGCATATTTACGAGGATAAATAAATACGATCTACGAAAAAAAAATAATAATAAAACCTCTTTGGTTTTTGAGTTACAGTCCTTCAAAGTTGTCAAAAATAAAATTAATTTAATTAATAACTTCATAATCCTTTCATCGATCGCGTTAAAATTTGGCACACTTATTTGGACTATTATGACAAATTATTTCTTAAAGCTTTAGTCAAATCAATATACTGGGTGATAGTTTTTTCCGGTTATATCTTCCTTTTAGCGGTCAAAACTTTTAGAGGTCGTATTTTTTTAAAATTGGCAGCAACTTCGAAAAGGTCGCTTTATTAAAAAACATATTGTCTCTTTGGCCGTTTTAAAAAAGATACGGCCACTGTAAAAGGTTTGACCGCTAAAAGGGAAGAGGTAACCGGAGAAAACTATCACGCAGTATATCGATTTGACTAAAACTTTAAGAAATAATATGCCATAATAGTCCAAATAAATGTCCTAAATTTTAACGCGATCGGTTTATGAAGTTATTAATTAAATTAATTTTATTTTTGACAACTTTGAAGGCTTATAACTCAAAAACCAAAAAATTATTTAACGTTTTTTTCGTAGATCGTATTTCTTTATCGTCGTGAATATGCAGTCAAAAGTTGTCTGTGAAATTTGCGTGCACCCTGTTTATGCTGAAAACTGAAATTTCAGTAAAAATCTCTATCTTAAAAGTCGCTAGGTACTGAGAAATAGATCTTAATTAATGAAATCGGATTCTCGAGAAAACCCACACCGAAATTGGGGCCCATTTTTAGCAGTGCGTTATTTTTTATGCTTTGATGCAATTAAAAAATAATAAAAAAATACACAAATATACAAAATGTATATTGTGTTTCACTTTTCATATTTCACTTATTTGAAATTTTTTCACATTTTTGTACAAAATAATTAACCAGCAAAGCAATTATTAATTAAAAATGTCAAAACGTTTCGATTTAAAATAACCAAGATATAAATGTGAAAAGTGAAACACTGTACATTTAAAAATCTGGCCCTTTTCCTCAAAATTAGATGCAACATAAACATTTTTACGTTTCGGCACATTACCACGCAATCCGCATGAAGCTAACTCAAAAATCCAACGGTGCCATATCGTGACATACAGGCGGTCATTCCTTTAAAAGTTTTAAATTTTACCGAATGGTTCTGTCATTATTACATTAATTTTTTAACAAGTAATATTGTTACAATCTACAAAAACACAGTCCCTGACCTCACTTTTTTGAGTCGTATAAAAAGAGATTTTAAATCAAAATGAGGTCATACATTTACTTGATTAAGAACAAGAAGTTGTAGATATTGACAAGGAGGTTATTAATTCATTTTTAACAATTTTTACCCGCTGAGAGTTTAGTAATTCTTAATTATAAACAGAATCTGGCGCATTTATATCATTTTTATGGAAATTCTAATATTCCAGCATCTTTTTAGGAACAAAAAAATCAAAGCCGGGAAATTCCAATTTTATCAACATATTCATTGATGTTATTGTTGTTATTTTTTCTTTAGGATCGTCTTTTTTTTTCAAAGTTCGGTATTTGTTTTGAGTATGATTTGCCTTTTATTTTCATAACCGTTCGCTGTCAATTTATTTTTGCGTTACGTTCACATGAATATTGATTTTCAACTTATTTTTCAAAAAAAAAAAAAAAAGTTGCCGCATCTGCACTATAAAACAAAAACCACCGCAACCATAGAAAAAAACTCACTTACACAATCGACTAACAACTATCACAACCAAATTAAAGCACCAAAAATTGGGGTATTGCACGGAAAATCACAAAAAAAAACTCAAAAATCAAAACAAAAACACGAATTTGACAACCACGTCCTTGGGGGTACCCCCGAAACGCACAAGGGGGGATGTTCTGGCTGGCAAAGAGTGGTGCAGAAGCAACATAAGGTACGCAGAGTGGTACTACGGCGTAGAGTGGAAAGAACTACACGGCGTAAGTGGGGTACTTGGCTAGAAAACGATCACGTGACCTTTTTGGTCTCTGTCGAGTTACCGAAAGGTACGGCCGGTAGGACGGAGAAGGAAGTAGAGAAATCCGACCGTGGGGATGTCAACCTAGTTACCTACTTCTAGATACTTTCACCTGTGTTCGAGCGGTTAGTACGGGAGATGGGGGCGAAAAATCCGAGACGCGCCAGTGTCAGATATCCTTGGATTTCGGTGGATTGGGTGCACTTTTACTGGGCCAGTAATAGTAACGATGTAATACGTGCGACGGGCGAGTTAATGAAACTCGAGATTTTACTCCGAGATAGTTTCAAAAGTGCAGTTTAAAATGTTTTTCTCGGTCTGGATCGGTACTATGCTAACTACACGAAAGTTGATTCAAATAATAATTTGTACTCTTGTTTTACTTTTATTTTTCCTTCAAGTGTTATGGTTTCTGTGAATTTATATAGATGTATATACAGGGTGCTTCACAAATGGTGGCCAAAAATGAAACTTCGTATTCTTTTGTGAATTTTAAGGGGAGTTCTTCCTAAGTTTTTATCTAGCACACTTCGTTAAAAAGATGCAGGTTGTTAAACTTAAAAAAATGTTTTTAATTTTTTTTTAATAATTTAAAAACCAGTGAGTGAAATAATTTGAAATTGGGCATATGTATTTATGTAAACATGGTCCAAAATCTTAGGGCTTTTCCTAAAATTTACTTGTTCCAGTGGCGGAGTTACAGGGTATCGGTGGCACATTTTTCTAAATAAAATAGTACGCCACTGCTTTACGGTAACAACCATGATATTTTCGGATTCGTCTTCCAATTTTCTACAAATTACTTATGTTTTTCGAAAAAAACCTGTTTTTCGAGTAAAACTTAAAAAACGAAATGAGAACACACTTCTATATTCGATTATAATGCTTTTTAAAATGACATCAAATGGGTCATGAAAAAAGTATAGCGTCATTGTTTTTTATCAACAAATAGATAAAAAATTTGTCATTTTTCGTTCTACGCCTTATTGTAAAAAAAATTATTAATCTTAGCAAAAAAGTTCAACGACGATTTGATGTAGAGAAACTCAACTTTCCCAAAATGTGAGTTTTTATGTCCTTAAGAGATGTGCAAAAGATGGGCTCGATCGGTCAAATAGTTTTTGCAAAATTCCATTTATTTATCCCATTTTTGCAAAAAAGGCACATTGACTATTGACAATGACTATTCCGAGGGCAGGGTTATGACTAAAACATTCTTTTTGGGCTCATTTTCTTCGAAGGGACACCAAGTATCCTTTAGTTAAAAAAAAATATTTTTTTTCAAATTTAATTGTATTTAATTGTTACCAAATAGAAGGCACCTTTTTCCCTAATAAACAAATAAAATAACTCCGCGGTTTTTAATTTTTGAAAGAAATAAATTAATATTTTAATTTTTTTTATTATTTCATACTTTTTATATAATTATGGATTTTGTATATTGATTAAAGGATTAATTATTTTGTAAAATTATTATTAATATATTTATAATTTGTATAAAAATATATAAAATATTTCCATAGATACTGAGAGTAGAATTTTTTTTTACAATTCATTATAAATTTCAACTTCAATTTGGGGGTTGAATTAATTTTGAAGGGTTAAAATAATTTTGACATTTTTTTAGTGAGAACTATTGACTAAAACATTTCAAGTAAAAAAAAAATGTAAAAAAAAAAATTTTCAAAAAATTCATTTTTAGAGGGGTAGGGGTGGTTTTAAAAGGGTAGAAATAATCCAGAAGTAATTGCTTCGTCGAGCTACCCCAAATTAAAAAAAAGAAGGTTCTACGTTACATAGAAGCTGAGATATTACAAATTTAAGATTGCCAGTTTTTTCCTGTTTGAAAGGAAGATTCCCCCACTACCACTTCCTGAAGGGCTACTGTCGCGTACCCTTACTTTGACGGGCTCTGGATTGATCAATTATGGGCAAATTCAATTAAAATTAACACGGCATAAAGTTTAAACCTTCATTTATAAAATGTTAAAATTTCAGGTCTTAATGTTTATATCAAATTGTTCTGTGATTAAAAAAAAAAATTGCTAACTCCGAACCAATTGGTCGTAGAAACTTGTTTTTTTTTTCAATTTGTAGGTTTTTTACGAGCTTTCGAATGGTGTATATAACTTCTTTCAAAAGTTAAAAACCGCGGAGTTATTTTATTTGTTTATTAGGGAAAAAAGTGACTTCTATTTGGTAACAATTATGTATATACAACTAAATTTGAAAAAATATTTAATTTTTTTTTAACTAGAGGATATTTGGTGTTCCTTCGAAGAAAATGAGCACAAAAAGAATGTTTTAGTAATTAACCCTGCCCCCGGAATAGTCATTTGAAAATGGGCCTTTTTGCAAAAATGGGATAAAAAATGGAATTTTGCGAAAACTATTTGACCGATAAAGCCCATCTTTTGCACATCTCTTAAGGATATAAAAACTGACATTTTGGGAAAGTTTGGCAAGATTTTATTAATTATTTAAAAAGTTATTAACAATTAAAGAAAAACCACTTTTTGCGTTTAATTTTGCAATAACTGTTTTGTTTATAAAGTAATTTTAACTTATAAAGTCTCATTTTAAAGACGAGTTTCTTTAGATCAAATCGTCTGTTGAACTTTTTTGCTGATTAATAGTTTTTTTACAATAACGCGTAGAACGAAAAATGACGAATTTTTGACCTATTGATAAAAAACAATGACGCTATACTTTTTTCATGACCCATTTGATGAGACGCTTTTTGTATTATCATTCCCAAGACTTTCCAACAAAAAAATCATGCCCAGTAATTAATAAATTTCAAAATGTTTCCCATCCTGGTCTATGTAATTTTAAAAAGCATTATAATCGAATCTAGAAGTGTGTTCTCAGTTCGTTTTTTAAGTTTTACTCGAAAATCAGGCTTTTTTCGAAAAACATGAGATAATTTGTAGAAAATTGAATGACGAATCCGAAAATATCATGGTTGTTACCGTAAAGCAGTGGCGTACTATTTTATTTAGAAAAATGTGCCACTAATACCTGGTATCTCCGCCACTGGAACATGTAAATTTTAGGAAAAGCCCTCAGATTTTGGACAATGTTTACATAAATACATATGCCCAATTTCAAATTATTTCACTTACTAATTTTTAAATTATTTAAAAAAATTAAAAATATTTTTTGAAGTTAAACATTCTGTTTCTAGGAAAGGCTCCCCTTAAAATTCTCCAAAGAATACGAGGTTTCATTTTTGGTCACCTTTTGTGAATCACACTGTATAAAAATATTTTTGAAATGTGTCGTCAATATTTATTGGCAATTTTCTCTTACGTCGATATCGAACAAGCGTATCTATGTATTTAAAAAATCGTCAACTACCAAGCAAAAACTATTCCCTCATAAGATTACTGCAATCGGTAATACTAAGGTCTGTATCGTGTTTCATTTGGATCGAATATTTAAAAAGAAATGTGTTTTTGTTAGTATAAAGTATACCCTGTAACTTTTTCACTAAGCGTTTTTGCACCCGTGTTTATAGGAAACTTCTTAAAATTACATTTCCTATCTCCTATCTTAGTTTGGCACCAAATTTTAGAAACATCCTGTATAAGGTAGTTGTACTTTTACAATTTCCAAAATTTCCAATTTCCAATTTCCAAATAGTAATTTTATGTTTATCAGAGTAATTCCAATTTTCCTTGTCTTTAATTTATTTGAAATAATCGTGGTATATTTTTATTTATAACTGTGTTGTGTCTGAATACAAAATATGAAATCATGAATGCGGTTTGAATTGCACTTGATAACGGACGTTTAATTAGTCCGGATCATTTTTTATTTATAGAAAAAGTCTGTGGTTTTACAATTTATAGAAACTGCTTAAATTTCGGGTCAAATAAAACACTATTTTTTAAATTATAGGTACTCTTCAGCGTTATATGTGCTGCATGCATCACGAAACAAGTTTTGAAGATCATAGGTCGACTGGCGTAAATTTCTAAACCAGTAACTTTTCACCCATTGCGATTTGCGTATGTGTGTCGTCTCCGTTTGTTGTCGGTAACAGTTTCTAACAGAAAGTTACAGTGGCCGAGCGGGCAACACAAAATTGCGTTCTTGTTAGCTTGCTGGAATGTTTACAGCATTTTGTAAGACTCCATTAGAAAACGATTTATTCCATATTTCACTTGTTGGATAGTTGGTACACTATTGCGAAATATGTAGCAGCAGTAGTACTTTGCAATTTTGATAATCATAGTGCAATTTAATTTTGTTAGAAATTTTGTGGGCGTCGCAGCGTCGTGCGCAGAAAATTTGTCGGGGGGAGCGAAGGCAAATACAAATCAATAAAAGAACATCAGAAATTGGAAATAGTTAAAGTGAATTGTTTATTTTTTGTGCATTTTGTGCAAGAACCAACAAAACAGTTCTCGAAAAATAATCCTGTAGTTTATACTATACATTCGTGTATTGTATCGTCAATTGTTTATTACTGTTATTTATTTCATGATATCAATACACGGTGCATACATACTTTTATAGTTATCAATTTATACATGTATAAAACTGTTGAAGTTTTATAAAAGCGTACGCGTTGCTTTTACCAATACAATCCTTGGGCTGGGAGATTCCAAATGACGTGATCAATATTAATATTTATTAGTTATGAGGTGTGATAACGTCGTATGTCCTATAAAATAGTATCGGAAGCACATAATAATGGCATGCGGCTATTAAGTGATAACTAGAGATCGGAAAATGTTCTGTTTTATGTAATTTTATTCAAACAAAAAGTGACACAACCGTTGTCTTCTTACAACTGCACTCTTTACATTATAAGAAAATAGGTAATTAAGTATTTGCACAACAGTATGAAACAAAAAACAAAAATGGGCAGTATCTATTTTTCTACACTAAACACTTCACATGGAACTTATACATAATATACAGGGTGTAAGAAGTATGACTGCCATAATTTCAGGAACAGGAACTTAACTTTGAATCAAATTACGTATTTGAAAAATACGTAATTAAAGTACCCAAAGATTCACGTCGTGATACGTATTAAAAATTATTTAGGTATTTACCAAAAAGCAAAAGTCATTTTTAAATGCACAAGTACAAAACACACTACAACATATGCTCAAAAAGATATCTACAACCATTTTCAATGCACGCATGACACCTTCGAATCCAATTTTCGCGCACTCGCTGAAAAACACGTCAACAAAAGGAAATAGTGGTACGCAAAAAACACTCCGACACGATCGAATCCAGATACCAACTGAATTGCGTATTAGTGGTTGCTGGACACCTTAGTACCTCGTGTTAATAAACCGCCGCGCATTGCTCGATATGAATTTTATCGAATTTTAAATTTATCACAACGCTAATTATTTTTTAGAATTAAGCATAAAGAAGTTAAAAAAGTGATAAACATTGTATTTTACGATATTCTATGCACGCAGTTATGTCAATATTCCTTAATTAATCAAACTTTTGTATATCTACTTGGAGATTTTGATAATTTTTTTCTCGGAAAAAATTGAGTTTAGGACCCATGTCATATAAGGTTTCTTTGTTTATTTTAATGTATTCTATCGTCTGTTAAAATTAAGGCAGTCAAACTTCTAACACCCTGTAGATTACTACTGTTTATTTATTTGATTGTCGCCACAAAGTTTCCGATGTATAGTGAATGAATGACTTCAGCTGGTAAATTATGCATCTCCGCCCTAATCTTGTTCTTTAAATTCTCAATATTATCCGGTCTGTCGTGGTAGGCTCTTTATTTCAAATATCCCCAAAGAAAATAATACAGGGGTGTTAAGTCGGGGGATCTTGGCGGCCATTCAACTGTACTCCGT
Source organism: Anoplophora glabripennis (assembly GCF_000390285.2). Lineage (NCBI taxonomy): Eukaryota > Metazoa > Arthropoda > Insecta > Coleoptera > Cerambycidae > Anoplophora > Anoplophora glabripennis. The sequence continues at coordinate 102,878 of NW_019416908.1, read as the reverse complement.
CTACCAATCCAAATTCTTTCATTCGGTATATCTGGACACAATTTACAACTAAAGCGAAAAATTAACCAGAAAGCCTGGCAAGTGGTGCCAAAAAAAACGCAACATAAAAAATATATCTTTTTTGCGTTAGCAGTGATAGGTACAGTTTCAAATTCTTTATTTCATTCTGTGCAAATTCATGGAGGATAACACTGAGGATAATTAAATTTTATTTCACTTGTTAAGTAGGTGTTTTATACGACCCTAAAAACCTTGCTATTGAAAAAATAAAACTTGTTTATTTGGTATGGCTGGATTCGGTTTTCTATAAGCTTTTCAACGAGTCCCTTTATGCCTTATGTTTGCATTTGAAAAAAAAGTAGGGATAGCTGGGGGTTAGGGGGTTGAAGAAAAATTAATTATTATATAACCGAAAGATGGGAAAAAATCAAAATCAGTTAACGTGTTTCGGCGTTTTAAAAACAAATTACTCGTTCAAAAGATATGAATTTTATTCCGTACTTCTGGCCATCCCTGTATAAAATCAGTGGTAAAAAAAAAACAAGATAAAACATGTCGTTTTCGATAAAACACATTTATTTAGTAGTCTTACAAATCATAATTCAGCAACATTAATCAAAGACTATGTAGCGGAATGATTTCAGCTTAATAAAAAAAATCGATGTATTGAATTATACTAACCTTTGGAGAAACCACAAAATCACTAGCAAGGTCGTTCTCGGTACAAGGAAATAATTTTTTAGAGTGGAAATTTTTACAACCAAGAAGAAACGTTTGTACCAGCCATATAAGACATTCAGAATGAAATTATTATTTACCAATTCCCTTTACATACATAGTCATATTATTATTCAAAATTATCATTTAACTACTTACAAAAAAACCATTATGTATGTAACCATTACATTTTTTTATTTTACAAACATTTAAAAAAAGAATTATGCCACTTTTTGTACAGGAATTTAATTTTTATGTTAATTTAACCTGTTTTATATTTTAGTGTTTGTATTTTTATGGTTCTTCGTTTTGCCTGTATAATTTTAAAATATTTAATTACATCGGATTCTATTATTATAGTCTCTGTCTCTTATCGATTCTATAATTTAAACGTTTATTTTTTATATTTCATTTTTTCACCTCATATCACCCGTACTCTTGGTCCACGGAGCGGCATCTCGAAACTCGATCTCTTTCTGTGTTCAGAGTTCGACGTTATCTCAATGGCTGAAAAAAAGAAAGCACTTTTACTTCCCAGAGGCTACCGAGTCGGCAATCCGGAAGAGACTGACGAATTTCCCTTTTAACTGCACTATTTATCCGCCTCGAAACAAGACTGTGAGAAATAAAAATATCTCTATAGACACCTCCAGGAATGGGATTGGTTTCACAAAGACGTTCATAGTGACCACCAAAATCTCCAGATTTGGCACCCATATAAATAAAGAAAAACATTCACAAACGCAATGTTTTTTTTACAATAACTTAATTATTAACACAAGCGACTGTGTGACATACCGCACATTCCTATTCTTATGCATATACCACGGACATATCCAGTTTCGCACATAATTTATTTATTAGTCAAGCCGTGGCTGCTGAATGAAGATAAACGCTCACCGCTTCATTATCTAGGCTTTAAATTGCAAGAAGTTTCAAGGTGATTTGACTATTTCACGGCGTTTTGCAAGGCTCTCAGCCTTTTACACAGCCAACTAGATGCGGAGTTACAGGACGGAACGCGAGTACGAAGAAGTGGACCATGCTTTGTACAGAACGTAGCTTTAGTCATTTTTTTAAAGACGCAAAGACTACAAATGGAGACGCGTTAGATTCTGAAAGAACGAATTAAAGAATTTATACAAATTTTTCTTTCACGACATCGGAATTTCATACCCCACACTGTAAATGTCGCAATCGTATCTCTTCACGACAAACAATGGATGAATATGCTTCCCGCATTTACTCATAGCTACATGTGAAAGGTGTTCTTACGTAAGTCACAACCAACTTGCTGCTAAAGTAAGATAATCGCATTGATTAACATTGAGTCCCCTGTATTAATAATAAGACGATAATAGTACAATACCGGCCGCTGATTTCGATTAAATATTTGCCATTATAATGGATTAGATGTAATATGTAAGTTAGGAAGTCCAAATATAGTAAATATAGTAACAAAATTTATTTATTTCAGTGTTTCGTGACGGTACGCTGTGATTGTGTGTCTTCATTGTCAAATTTCTGTGTTTCTCCGCATAGATATGACCCCCATTCTTAGTTATACCCTGTATATTAGCTGTGTAACTGTCACTGTAATTAAACATATGTCTATCAATTTAACTGGCTTAAAAAACTGTAACGTAAAAGATTGCTTTTCGCCTTTATTTCCGTCATCTTATGTATTTCAGCGCCATCGATTTGTTCCTAAAATGTCGGTCTCTATGGCATAGCCTGTTAACTTTTTCATCAACGGACAATTTATTAGTTTATTCGCGCCAGACAATTTTATTCAAACGCTTCATAATTTCTGTGTTAATAATTATTTTACACTTCTCTAACGTACAATTAAAGTGGTGTGCAAGACTACCGAACATCTGTACGCAATTTGGGATTTTAACGAAGCCAACCACTGACAAATTACAAGGTGGAACATCGCATTAGCCATGACCGTCAGTACCGGTAACTTTTCAAGTTTCACATGGCAATTGTATCAGAATAGACGAATTGTAATCACCATTAAACAGCTGCTGTGTTACTGCGAAGTTTTGTTTTAATACAAACGTCGACGTAATCAAGAAAAAAATGTACCTATATAACGAGCGTTCAAATAAAAACGTGGTTAAGTTGGTTCTGAAAATTTGGACGTAGGGCGTAGCGTATAGCAAATGAACTTAAACGTCATCTGTCAAAGCGCTATATCGCCGCTATCAATTTGAATATTTTCGTTTTAAAAAGCGTTTAAAATGGTGTTTTCTCAAGAACAAAAAGTGTTTATCATAGAGTCCTACTTTAGAAATGGACGCAAGATTGATGGAATATGGAAGTATTCTATTGAGGAATGTTTCATAGAATTTCAAAATCAATTTCCCGGCGTTGTTGAGTACAAAATTTTTCAAAGTGCAGTTCAGCGTTGTGTTAATGTTTTTCGTGAAACGGGCAGTGTAACAAGAAAAGAAGGAAGCGGCCGACCTAAAAAGCGGACTGAAGAATTAAAAGAAAATGTCCAACAAATAATGGAAAATGCGCCAAGAACTTCTGTACGTGTTTTATCACAAATGGTGGGAGTATCAGTCGGTACCTGCCACACAGTGTTAAAAAAAGATTTGCGTTTGTTCTCCTATCGTTTAACTTGTCAGCAAGAACTTCATGAAGTTGATTTTCCGCGACGGGCTGTATTTTGTGAATGGTTTTTAAACAACTACGGTGAACTTCATAATATCACCTTTTTTTCTGATGAAGCCTGGTTTCATTTAAGTGGTTACGTAAACTCACAGAATATGAGAATGTGGTCTTCTGAAAAACCAGATAACTTTTTTGTCGAGGGCCCTCTACACGCTCAAAAAATTGGAGTTTGGTGTGCTCTCAATCGAAGGAGGATTTATGGACCTATTTTTTTTAATGGTACTCTTACTGCGCAAAGGTATAGAGAAGAAATTATCGCTCCTTTTGTTAACCAGCTGGAAGAAAACGAAATTACAAACTTTTACTTTCAACAAGATGGCGCAAGGGCACATACGGCAGGCGAGACGATGAATATGTTGAGGGAAGTTTTCCAAAATCGACTAATAAGTCTCAATGCTGAACATGAATTTCCACCGAGGTCATGTGATATTACGCCGTGTGATTTCTTTTTGTGGCCTTACCTTAAAAACACTATTTTTGAACTGCCTATTCCTGATTTAAACCATCTGCAGGCTCGACTTATAGACAAGATTCGTGAAATTAACAATACCCCGAGCATCTTAGAAAATGTCTTTAATTCTTTGAGGAACAGGTGTGAAAAGTGCTTGGAACAAGGAGGGGGACACTTTCAGCAGCTGCTTTAATTTATTGTTATAACAAGGAGGGGGACACTTTCCGCAGCTCCTTTAATTGTTTGTTATTGTTATCACGATTATTCTTTAAAATAAAGTTATATAGTCATTAACGTTATTGAAACTGACAGCTGCTATACAGCTCGTTGAGAAATGAGGTTAAGTTAGTCGCTATAAGCTACTCCCTACGTCCAATGTGTCAGAGCCAACTTCGACCACGTTTTTATTTGAACTCTCGTTACTTTAACTTTATCATAAAACATAAATTTGTCCAGTCTTTTGAAACGACCTACGCCTACGACACGAAAAAAGGGGCATTGCCCTTTTACAATAGTTATGCTCAAACAAGCGCCAGTCGTGGTTCGTGGCGGGGAGTCTCTTTGATTTCTTTTCCACGGTGCGTCAAGGAAGCCTCACCTGCTGCAAGCCCAGTAGCAGAGGTACTTGACACCGGAATTTAAGAGAACGACCATTTATGTCTCTTTTTATTCCTGCCTTCTTTCCGAATCCCAACTAAACAAGCAACACCCTGTCAAACTGTTATAAGGTGTGTTTCTGCAGTAACTGGGGACTGATTTGAAACTACCGGAAATATTTGACCCATTAATTCTTGACCTTATATTCACCGAAAGTACGTGACATCGTAAAAGGCCGAGTATATCTATATGACAGTTTGAGACTGCTACAGGAACAAACCTATTATCTATTACAATTGTCAGTACCAATTAAATTCGTTTTTGTTAACTTCAAATTTGACAGGTTCTTTTGGAGTCCAAATAAAGAATTTATAGTACATACATTGGTAGCGACGGTAGAACTTCATTTGTGAAATCAATTGATGGCGCTGAAATATACCTAGTAAAGTCACTAGATTGACCAAGTACAGCAATCAGTGTGCTTGTTTGCCCCAAAATGGGACAAAAAAATGACAATTTAAACGTTGCTGTATTAGCCCAGTCATTATAGACATGAAAGAGCCTGTTTCGGGAAAAAAATACTATTAGAAGTTTCTCTGCGGAATATTGTTCGGAAACCTGTTATAAATAAAATATCAAAAAATCAACTCGAGGCTAGTTGGGAAACTTTGTTTTAACAGTGGTCAAAGTTATGGAAAAGTGGTTTTTTGACTCACGTAAAAAAGCTATTATTCATAGCGAAAAAAAGTTTATACAAAAAAGGTAGGTATTAAATAAGCCTATAAAATGAAAAAAGTCCGATTAAATTCCGATAATTTGTTTATGCACAAGAGCTCAAAAATGGTCGAAAATTGCCGTTTTTTTCAATTGCTAATAATTAATGCAATTTTCATCGCAGACACTTGTAATTCAGGATTTTTGAGGCTTTTTACACCCTTAATAAGTGGTAAAAATTTCAGCTCGAAAGCTTCATTGGTTTGGCGTTGGCGGAATTTGTTATCTAAGAAGATGCTATTTTCAATTCATTTTTCCCAAGCTCACAGGCGTTGTAGGGTTTTGATCATTAGTTGTTTTTGTACCTAAATAGTTGTATTGACATAGGCATTTACTGAGAATTTAGTTTTTCAAATTTAATTTGTTTAAAATTGACTGAAAAAATGTTAATATTTATTAAATTGTTAAGATAGGTAATTATTATAAAATAAAATAGTAACCTCTTTACTTTAGTTTTCTTCGAATTTAAAAAAAAAATCGTTGTTGTAAGTTGATTAGAAGCTGAGATAATTTTTTTTATTTATTTAATCGCAGTGACCTTAATTATTAATATTAAGAGCCGAAATTTGGAGAGAATATACATTAAGAGCTATATTTTCATGTCCTACATTAACATTAAGGTGAATTCAACTATTTAATTTCGAAAAAGAAGATAGCGGCGATGCGTTCTATTACTTGGTCTAGCGAACGAGTGGGGAAGGCGAGGCTTAGCATGCGCGCTTAACGATGTAATAAATATTAACATTTTTTCAGTCATTTTTAAACAAATTAAATTTGAAAAATTAAATTATCAGTAAATGCATATGTCAATACAACTATTTAGGTACAAAAACAACTAATGATCGAAACCCTACAACGCCTGTGAGCTTGGGAAAAATGAATTGAAAATAGCATCTTCTTAGATAACAAATTCCGCCAACGCCAAGCTAATGAAGTTTTTGGGCTGAAATTTTTACCACTTATTAAGGGTGCAAAAAGCTTAAAAAATCCTGAATTACGTGTGTCTGCGATGAAAATTGCATTAATTATTAGCAATTGAAAAAAGCGGACAATTTCGACCATTTTTGAGCATTCTTGCGCATAAACCAATTATCGGAATTTAATCGGACTTGTCTTATTTTACAGATTTATTTAATACCTACCTTTTTTGTATAAACCTTTTTTTCTCTACGAATAACAGTTTTTTTACGCCAGTCCAAAAACTACTTTTCCATAATTTTGACCATTGTTTTAACAAAGTTTCCCAACAAGTCTCGAGTTGATTTTTTGATATTTTGTTTATAACACTTTTCTGAACAATATTCCGCAGAGAAACTTCTAATAGTATTTTTTTCCCGAAAAATGATTGGCCTATATTATAGACAGAAACATTGAGGATAATTTAAATTTATGTTTCAATGCAACAGGGATTTTACCAATATCTGGGGATTTAATACAAAATTTGGAAAGTTAAAAGACATGATGCCAAAAAAAAAATTATAAAAATGGAACTTTGCGCTATTGCAATCATTTTTAAAAATTGTGATATTTCTAGGTTGATCTATAAACTTTTCTAGTTTGCCAAAATATAAACTCCATTTTTTAATCATTACTATTTCGTAAATTTTTTGTCCATATCTATAACGTCCATATTTAACAAAGTATAATTATTTAAAAAATTATTTAGGTGTCACCCTAAAATTTGCATAAAATAGGGCAACATTTCTTTTTGACTTTAGAAAATACTGTTGCCTCTAATAATTTTGGTGTGTCTGATAATCATACAAGGACAATCTAGATATAGGTAGATTTTTGGTATAAGAGAAAATGACATTATTGTAATCAGTTAAAATTAGAAGAATATTACATTTCTCGACAAATAGGTGAAATTTTTAGTTTTAGTTATACTGTGTTTATAACGATACAGATTTACCTGAAACTTCATTTTGTAGTCTGACTGAAAAAAATTTCGAAACTTTCCAATGTAATTTTGTGTGTTATTTTTACTGGCGTAGTTTTTTTTAATCAACACTTTCGAGAAAATATTTTTTTTGGGTGCTATATCGAATTTTTCGAAAGCAATAGAATAATTCATATCTGTATAATTCCCAAATGAACTCTCTTGCGCAGAAAATACGGTCGGAAATGCTTCTTTGTGAAAACTATTATGTAATGTATTGTCTGAATCGTTAAAAAACATTTAATGTTTAAAATGTATTGCATATACAGGGTGTAAGGAGTTTGACTGCCATTACTTCAGCATGACATCATAAATGAACAAAAAAGTTGTATATTACAGAGGGGTAAGATTAACAGTTTTCAAAATACAGCGAGAATTAATATTGGGGAGTTTCATCACAACGTGACAATAGCGCTTAACTTAACGCTACACAGCTGATACAGACCACGTGTGCACGCGGTAGACTGTAGGCAGCTATTATTGTGAAACATTTAGTAAATTTCAAGACAATTGTTTTCCAGTTTAAAATAAATTAAATAAAATGTATTGATTTTGTAGGACGAAGATAGTGTTGTGCTTAAATTTTAGCTAGAATTTTAGTAATCATGAATCTCTTAAAATAAAAACTTAACTTTTAATCAAATTATGAATTTGAAAAATGGTCATGTCGAGATAACAAAAGAACCGTTTTGAAGTTTTAAGACTCTAGTTTAAAGATTTGACAAAAATTTTTTTTGAGCTATGATTATCGAGGAATCAAAATAAATACCTCGAAAAAAAAATTTTTTTTTTGGACTGTCCACCGACTTCGAAATCAATCAATGTAAAGGTCAGTTAGCTTGTTGAGATATCGATGATTGAATGAAAAAAACACTCTTATCTTTAAACATTGATATCTCATGCTCAGCAACAAATTATTGCACAGTAAATCCAAGAGCGGTTTTGAAAACTCGAATAAATCCTCTGCAAGGGCCTATTATGGTTTTCGAAGAAAACATTTTTTTTCGTCCTTGACATCAATTTGAAAAAAGTGCAAAAAAAATTAGTTTTTACTGTTTTTTTAGAAAATCTGCCGCTAATTCACAAATATTAATGAAAAACGTGAGAAATCTTTACTGAATGTCCCTGTAGAATGACAAGTTGTTCCAGTCAACCGTTTTTCTGTTCTCCAATTGATCAAAGTTTTGGGGAGAATTAAAGATACACGTTTATTGCGCCTAAACATTACGCAATTAAATTTATTCCAGTAGTGTAGGTACCTAGATCACGGATGTATTTATGTTTTTTTAGAGAATCCATAGAATTATTATTATTATACACCCTGTACAATTAAAACCAGCTAGCATAATGGCAGTTAACGCCAAGCGACCGTACTTCAGGATTCATCCACACTTGCCCATAAAAGACGCCCAAGTAAACAACTAAACATAATGGTTTAATTGCATAAATCATAAAACGACTATTTTTACTCCCTACCGGTTGGATTATGCAGATGCAGATATCTTACACGCCGTCGCCGTAGTAAAAAGATATGTTTACTACGCTCTGGCATCAAATCCGTGACGATAAAATCATGCTTCTGCAAGGTCAGATTCGTTAATTCCGTTTTAATGTTGACCAGCGTCCCCCAAAACGGTTCGACTGATTAATGAATCGTAACTGGGCAATTCGCCGTTGGCCAAACAATTTTTTAAGAACCGGAGATGGACTTCAACAAACATAACTGTGCCTTCAAGGAGTGAATATATTGCTAGGAGTGTTAATTACTCCGTACTTTTTAACAAATGTGATTTTAACTTGAAAATTCAAATTAAAACGCGTAACTGAATCTTTTAAACTAGCCAAAATAAATTATTTGCGAAAGTTCTGTTTTTTAAATATTGGGCGCCGAATACGACTTTTTTTTAAATGGAATTTTGGCGACATATTTTCTAGAAAACAACGTAATGCACCCAAACTTTCGTACAAGACTTTTTGAGGGTGCTACTGCTAATTAATTCAGCATTATTAGTTTTTGATTATCTGTTAGAGGTCACTAGTTACGACTTTACATTTTATGACAGCTGACAGCTTTTTTGAGGTTAAGTTTTTTTAAGGTGATTGAGGTATATTATCTAGTAAAATTTCATTTTACATAAAAAAATAAAGATACAGTTGTTGAAATCGCACCGATTTTGAGTAAAACGCAACTGACTTGTCTCCGTAATATGCAGATGTATATTTTTTTCTTGATAAACAATTTCAAATTGTTTTAAAACATTTATATTCCTGTTAAATTTATAACGTCACATATGAAATTGGTTGCTTCTGTTTTAAGACGCTCTTAAGGGCCTCTCCGCTATAAATTATTAAATTTAAGATATTATATTCCATCAGATATATTTTTTTGTATGTTGTATTTTAGTGACTCATCGACATTATTATTCTCCGAGTTCTAAGAACTAATAACTGAATTTAATAATACATACACCAGAATATCGGATTACACAGATTATCTTGACCAAATTTAATTTAATAGGTATTTATTTATCAGTAAGCCTTATTTTCGAGTAGGTAAGGTACCCATATTGCAGCCCATAATTATCATTACTTTTATAAAAGTCCAGAAATACAACAGTCACTTTACTTATCTTCAGTGTCAGATTTACGATAATTTTGAAAAATGTGGCAACACGAAACGACTCCCTAATTGCAAAGTTCCAATTCTCTAGGGACTCGTAGGGCTTAAAATATTTAATTAGAACTTTTTCGAGACGTACAACAAAAAACATTTATTAAATAAAATTTGTCCAAAGAACTACTTTTGAGTTAGGTAGGTACTTCTAATTTAAAATATGCCCCTTTTGCCGAACCGCAGAAAGGCCATCTTCCCCTGCATTTTAAATTATAGCGTATGAAAATCTTCGTAAAAGTGAGCTAAAAATAGTCAGCAAACTGGAATAAGGCTTCCTCATTCTTGAACCTCAAATAACACAACTCGTTCTTTCGGTTTTCAGTCTAAAAAATATTCTGTCACTGAAAAATGAAAATGCAACATCTGGAGAATAAGTTTGACGTTTTAATGATTCATTTTGAGTAGACACACCCTGTAGTGATCTGAAAAAATACTAATATCGGAAGGTTTTAATTGTTTATGCTCAATTCCATTTTCATTACAAATACAAGTCAAAAAGAACTGAATAAAAAATCAATTAATTTGCTAAAAATAGGAGCATTTTAATTACTTTTGCGCAAACAAAATCTGCATGTAAAAATCAATAATCAATGTATTATTACGATAAGGTCGGTTCCAAACGCCAGCGAATGTTAATTTTTCTAAGCGGCTAGCTGGCGATACGGGCTGCCGAGCAGATGTTCCATTTACATTTAGTAAATACACACTACCTAGTGAATAACAGTGAACCCTATCCCACACGCAGGAGACCGTGAAACCTTACAAAATTCATGCCAACAAAGCACAAATACAATAGAATTTTAGCAGTATTTCAACGAGATGAATTACATAAAAATATTGCGGCGTAGTTAAATTTTAACTTTCTACCGTCTAGCACAAACGATTTCCAACCTTTTGCTGAACGTAGAAGTTAGGAAAGTCGCATAAAGGGCGTAGCGGACTCCCCAAAGTTGAGGCATTTCCAGCGAGTTCCGTTAGGTTATCGACCTTGGACTAAAATGCTCGAAGTCTGGGAACCAAAGGCGTATCTATGGCGATGACGATCTCTAACGTGGTGGAGGGAAGTGGTGGTGGTTTCGGAAGAATGTGGGGATGAATATATCCTACCAGAATACACTATGAGCACCCCTTCCACAAAACTCTACATCACAGCGACGAAGCTCCCTACCCTAAAACACCCGCGACCCGCGAAAAGATTCGTGAAATCATCTGGAGTAGATGTGTGACGCCCTTTACGCGATTTTCTATTAAGAAAATGACACTTACCTTTAGTGGGACAACGTCCACAGCCTCGAAGAGTCTTCAAGAAGCACAAGCACTACTTCGTCATCAAACGAGTTCATGCAGTTATGTCGAGCTGAGCTAGATCTGTGGCTTGCCAAGAACTTTGCGTCCACATATTCATAGATGGCATGTTGTGTACAGTTAAGGTTTGAATTTGCGCGCCAATGTATCAGACACTTTCTCCAGCATTCCCAAAAAAAAAAGAAGTTTTTTTGTAATGTTTGTTTCTCAAAAATTGTTCCTTTTAAATCCTAAACTTAGAAGCTGATTATGTAGGCGTATAAAGGAACACTGTGGCCTTAAAATAAAAAAAGGTACAGTGTGGCCCAGCTTGTGAAATTCTAATCTTTAGCTTGCGGGCGGGGTTAGTTAACCACGCCTATCTATTAGGAAATCGAAGTTGCATTTGATGTAAAAATACATTTATAAAACGATTTTCATTATTCAAGAAACAATGTATATAATTGTAATATTAATAAATGCAATTGCTAGTCATGCATAAAAAAAATCCATTTTCAATATGAATTCATTCATGAACACCTTTCTCATTGGTGTATTGATTATGCAATATAACAGTTGTTTTTGCTTAATTTTTCGATTCATCTCGCTAGTTACACACTGATAGGTATTTGAAAACATTAATGAAACAATTTTTGTCAAATAGAAATGAGAAAAATTAAATTCCAAACAATTAAACTTTATTTTAAAACAAAGTAAAAAATTGTACTTATTCTTAGGATATACAAAAATGGAAATGTAATAGGAAATTTGTCTTTTACAAAAATTATGTCCCCACAAAAAATAATTTTACTTTCCTCGACCTTTATTAGATTATGATACATAAAATATTGATTCAATAGCTAAATCAAGGGTATATTTTGAGAAAAAACATATTTTACAAGTTTTCAGAAGGTTGGCTTAAAGAGGTACAGTTTATCGGCTACTTTCTAACTAAGTGTTTTCTAAATCGGTAATTATCATTACAAAGTTGTGGTTTTTATATTTAAAACGCCTAACATTAATTTTCCTCGGCACATGCTCTAGTACAGAGTTGCCACCTCTGTAATAAAATACAAATTTGAATATTTTTCCTTAAATTAAAATTACTTTAATAGGTCTTACATTCATTATGCTTGGACACGTATAGCTTTCAATAAAAAACGTTTCTACCATAATTTGTTACAATCATCTTTACCTACATCTATTTTTGTTGGAAATTTAAATGCATACCCATTCAAGCACACAAAGTAAAAAGCATACATTCGCTTCCATAAAAAGAAGTGCCATAGCTACAAACGTATATAATCAGTTGTAAGAACTAAAAGTAAAAAATAAATACAACTTATAAATAGAGTAAAAGTAAAATAATTTATAATTATCATAGATGTATAATATATTGAAATGAAAGTTCTTCCAAAAATATCCTTTGAACTATCAACCTGGAATTAGTTCTCGTCGGAAAGAAACTATTTTTCACTTAGTAAGTGGCAGTCCCATTTCATTCGATACTAAATATCTTAAATTTGATGGCAGCCTCTGTGGACTCTCTGCACGTACATTTCGAACAGCAACTTGTTTATATTAAAGTAGTGAGGGTTCTGGTTTTCGTTTAAATCCGGGGAATATTCCAATGGAATTTGGGACATGTTCCAATCGAGACTCTGTTCCGAGGTAGGGGGCGACTCCGGTAATTGATTGAGGTAGTTCGGGGGGCCAGGACCCCATTCTACGGAATTTATCGATGTGGCCCTTTCATTGGAATTCTCCAAGAGCATAGTGTTGTTTATATGAAGGTTATTTATCCTTTTTGACAACGGCACGAACTCCACTTCTACCTCATCTTCTTGGAGACTCCTTCTACGTTTTCTGAAAAAAAATTTGTACATCTGTCAATGTTCCCAGGATGTAATTATTTGCTAGTCACACTGCACAGTATCTACTTAAAACGAATAATCACTCACCTATTTTGTGTCATGGTTGGAATTTTTAGGAAATCTGCACAGCCTGTAAACTTCAAATGATTATACAAATGCTTGTCTGAACTTAACGATATTTTATTTGACAAATAAACATGACCGACCCCATCCAACAGGAATTTTTAAAGCCCCTAGTTACTTTTCACTCTTCTGCTGAGAATGTTGGTCGCCTTGGATAAATTTTTAAATCAAATTTTCACTGTATCGAATTTGCACTGATGTTCCGATAAGTAAAGAATTATCTTCCCAAAAGAATTTATTATTAAAATTAGCTTTGTATTTTAAGCAAGTACCTACATATTTGTTCAATTTATACTTTATGAGTATATTCAATTGTTCAAATTGGGTATCAGATATTGTTCCGTATGCGTATTCCTCCAATGAAAATTCGACGTATGAATGACCGGTTATCGATAAAACTCCAATTTTGGCGAACATATTATCCGAACCAAAATCTTACAATGTGCTATCACCGAATGATATCATTTCTGTACTTATAGCCCTATTTCAGAAATGAAACTATAGTTTAGCTAAAAGTATGAGGTTATAATTTTCACTTCATAAATGTTTGTTTCAATTTATTGAATTCCTATGTCATCACAGTAACGAATCCAATGTTTTTGGATATTAGGAAAACCAAAAATGTTAATATAGCCATTCTTTTAATGTTAAATATAGCCGGTTACGGTGAGTTGGAGAAAATTGGGTTGACAACAATTGGGATTTTCGATATAAGGGATGCTTTGATTGCTTTGTGCTCGATTTCTGCTTTGGGAACGATGCATAAATACTTGACAGTGTCCCAAAAAAAACGTGCGTTCATGAAAAATTAACAACAAATTAACTCGTAGTGTTCACTTCGCTCACGTGGCCTGACTTTAGTTAATTGAATTAACAATTTTTTGCAATTAACCCTAGTTCACAGTGCCGACGAGGAAATGGCGCTTAAGTTTTGGATTGTAGAGGTTTACCAGTTGAATGACGAGCACCAAGCAACTCCGAAATATAACAGGAAAGTAAAATTGAGAACGGACTACGACCCGCAGGGCATTAGCGTCAGGTTTTTAGATTTCGATGAAACAAATCAGCTGTTAGAATTCCCAGTAGATTCAAGTACAGAGTGTTGTAGAGTAGGATCCTCGTCATATTTATTTACTATAGACAACGAGACCCTCCTAGTTAAGTTTAATAATAGAGATGAAGCTAGAACTTTCACAGTAGCAATAACTAAAGTTAAGTCCGGTAGAGATGCCTCAGTATTCTCGGTACGAACTGAAGACTCCTCAGCCACTCAGTATTTCCAGTTTTACGGTTACCTCTCCCAGCAGCAAAACATGTTGCAAGACTTTGTTAGGACTTACACGTATCAGAGAGCAATATTATGTAACCTAGATGACTTTAAGGACAAAGTGGTATTAGATGTAGGTGCCGGTTCAGGAATTTTGTCGTTCTTTGCAGCTCAGGCGGGAGCAAAGCGTATCTATGCAGTGGAAGCCTCGACAATGGCGCATTACGCACAGAAACTAGTTGAAGCGAATAACTTATCCAGCTCAATTAAAGTGATACCCGGTAAAATAGAGGAAATAGACATACCCGAGAAAGTAGATGTTATAATATCTGAACCGATGGGTTACATGCTCTACAACGAGCGAATGTTGGAATCATACTTGAACGCTAAGAGGTGGTTAGCCCCCGGAGGAAAGATGTACCCCTCTAGAGGTGATTTACATATAGCGCCGTTCACAGACGACGCCCTCTACATGGAACAATACAGCAAAGCGAATTTCTGGTTTCAGACTTGTTTCCACGGCGTAAACCTCTCGGCGCTTCAAAACTGTGCCGTTAAAGAATACTTCCGGCAACCCATAGTAGACACGTTCGATGTAAGGATATGTATGAGCAAATCGATAAGGCACGTAGTTGATTTCTTGGATGCCGACGAGACGGATCTCCACACGATAGACATACCTTTAGAATTTCACATTCTAGAGTCGGGTACTTGTCACGGGTTAGCGTTCTGGTTTGACGTAGCCTTTGCCGGTTCGCAGAACACGATCTGGTTGAGTACGGCTCCGACAGAACCTTTGACACATTGGTATCAGGTGAGGTGTTTGCTAGAGCAGCCTCTTCTGCTCAAGCAAGGGCAAGTGTTGACTGGTAGAGTTATACTGATCGCTAATAAGAGGCAGAGCTACGATGTTACTATTGAACTGACAGTGGAGGGCACGTCGCAAACGTCTAAGAATACTCTGGATTTGAAAAATCCATATTTTAGGTATACAGGAGCACCAGTTCAACCTCCTCCAGGTAGGTTCTATCACAACTTTTCTTTAAATTCTGTTCAAAACGTGTTTTTTATAAGTAGGTGGTTGCCATTTTGGTGTAAAACAAAAAAGAACTTTTATGTTTCAAGAAAATTTAAATCCACTATCATTAGAGACAAAAACATATTTTAAAAATCAAAAACTTTATAGAAGTGACGGGTAAATTGATGAGGTTGGCTACTGGCACCTCCAAAATTATTTAGTTGTCATTAATCTTTAATTATATTTTTATTATTTTATTTTTGCAGGATTTTAAATTTTCTTTTAAATCTTGTTTAAATCTAAAATAATTTCAAATTCAGCAAATAAGTCGAAAATGTTGTCAGTTCAATTCAGCAGTGAATTTGCAACAAATTCCAAAAAGAGCGTATATTACTGATGAAATTAATAATTTTTAACTTATTGCATTCTTACACTTACTTAATATGCACCGAGTATATCTTCGTCCTCTCAACTCTAATAATAAAGGAAGAAAATATTGTAAGCTATTTTGTTTTAATGAAAATTTCGTTTTTCAAAAATTATGTACCACTTCGATACTTTTTTTTTTTTTTGAGCTGAAGTGGTGGTGGATTTGTGGTATTCTCTCAATACAGAGATCCTACCCATGACTATATTTAACGAATGTGACATGTTTAGTATAATTTTTTAGTGATAAAAGACACTTCAAAAGAATAGTTTGTTATGATTGTATTTATTTAAATTCAAGACTATTTTAAAAAAAGTTACATGCTTATTATGATTTTTTAGTAATAATAATAAAATGTTACTCGTGTATATGCACAATAATTATGACTAATTTAAAATGTAATTGATGGATATAAACGTAATTTTCACTAAGTGACATGCACATAAATTTAGTTGAACTTTTACATCGTTATTTAAGGTATAATTATAAATACATTATCTGTATTTTTACGTCATGGTTAAAACGAAAAAATGTAAACAATTTCTCAAAAACACATGTAGAAAACAATGAATAACATGAATTTTGAATTAAAATAGATTATCTCTGAGTAGCAGTTACATTTGTTAAAATAAGTCTAATTAAAATAAGCTAGATAAGTGAAAAAATTATGTATGACGTGTAATTTTGTAGGTGTTTCTAACGTTTCTCCCAGTGAGAGCTACTGGAGCCAGTTGGACGCGCAGGGAGTCCGAAATGCCGTCAATATGGTGAACGGTATGTCGGTAAACGGTTTGGGAGAAGTTTCGATGGACACAACGCAGACTTTGATAAATAATAATTTAATGGCCAGTAATCTCATCGCCTTAGTAGATCCGCAGCATATGGCAGGTAAGAACTGCGGTAGGAATCATAAACTTATCAGTACGGTTTCATTGTAGCTTCGCAAACAGAAAGCAGTAAAAAAAATTGTTCAACGTAATATTTTTTGTGTGTTCATGCTGTGTGGGTATAGCAAACATTTGTGATAGGCAGCGACAATTTTTTTATCTGTGTACATATTTTTTTTCTATGACTAAGCACATATTTAATTAAAGTCGAGTTCTTTTCACACGTACATAAATTATTCATATCAAATATTTATTAATTATTTGTATCCTATTTTGTCACGTTCTATTTTTAGACGTACAATTTTTTTAATGTCACCCTATTATTTTACATCTCATTATATTTCTTTATCGTCATCGTAAGCCTAGCAATAATTTATTTAATACCCATTTCAAAATCTTAAATGAGTTCTTTAGATAAAAAAATCATATTCGTTTTTAATCAGCAATAAAAATGTTTGATACTATTTTTATATACAGCTACCAAATCGCTCGTCTAAATTTTAATGGTGGATTGTACGTCACATAAACATGTTTGGAAATGTATTATTTTCTCGATACACGATATTCAATATTAATGAAACTTGGTTTATTTTAAGTTACAAAAAGTGCGTAGTTGAGGAGAATCGTGTGAACAATATTTTATTTTATTTATGCATAACAGAATTACTTGAATTGTTATTATTATTATTCGACAAATGATGCATCCTAGCGACACACATTCAACATGCGACTAAATGAGTCCCGTGCTCTTACCTCCGAACTTTTCGATTTCGATTTTTTAAGCATATTTCACACTGGGGGAGGGGGGTTATGACCACATTTTTATAAAAAAAAATTGTTCATTTAATTTCTGGATATTTTTGTACTATCAAATAATTCATTGCACTTTAGTAGCAACTTACCACCCAAAACTTATCCCTCTCCTTCAAAGCAGTTAAAAGTTATTGGTAAAAACACATTTATTTAAAGTCATCTTCAAACGCGTCTACCTCCCTTAGGGTGGATTTGTGGACCCATGTTTATATTAAATTTTTGTCTTACTTTGAGTCGACAGATCTACCCTCAAAGTGAAGTACCACTATTTCCGAACACCCGGTATATGCCTGATAATAAGCGCTCCTTGTTTTAAGGGATGAAAACCACCGCTTATGCTGAAAAAAACTGAATAAATTTAAAAATAGGTGTTATTTAGACTAAAATCATATCATAATATATAGAATAAATATTGTTTTATATTGTGGGGTATAATTTACAATATTTTTATAAACTTTCAACCTTTTTAAACCACCCTTATTGATAAAAATATAAAATTAATAGTTGCTTTGACCTTAAAATATTTTTATAGCGCATATATTATAAATAGATATCTTTTCAATAGTTAATAATTTATTACAGTATTTCAACCCTTAAAAAACTACCCCTAATAACAAATTATCAAAAAAATTGTTTTTAACAGTTTGAAACGATTTGATAGTGCAAACTGGATAAATAAAATTCTTTTACCTGCCTATAATACAAATTTATCGCATTGTTTTAAACCTTAAAAACCACCACCAATGACAAAATATAAAAAAAATGGCTTTTAAATTATTTAAAATTAATTCTAATCCCCTCGTATAGTGTTTATCATATCACTGGGTTTCTTAAAAATTACTCTTTATTATACAAATAAAAACAATTTTGTACATTTAAAGTTGATAAGTAGAATTATTAAAAGATTAAAGGGAAAATGTGAAGATATTCTATATAGAATGCTCCAAACATGTGGGTAACCAAATTTTGATATACTCCGAAAATTGAAGCGGTAAGGTACCGTTGGTTTTTTAACGATAACTTCGTTAATTTTAAAGCTATTAAGACAATCCAAAAACGATTTTACGGAAAAGTTCGATAGCTAAAAGTACTGTAAAATTGAATATTTTTAACGCGTTATTTTTGAAATTTTTGGGGTTAAAGGGTTTGAAAAACGTCATCTTCGACCTCAACTGTAAACTTCTAGCAGCGACATCTCTGTTAATTTTTATCCTACACAAATAAAAAAAACTAAATATTCTGTGAAAAAAAATCGAAACTTTTGTACTCTTGAATATTTTTCGTATCTTTTTTATTTTTAAAGTTTTCAAAAATATTATTTTTTTTGGAACTAAAAATATTTTTTTTCAATCAAAACGTAATATTTTAAAAAATATGCATTCTAAACTGCTTAAAACTTGTATAATATATTGTTAGCACATAAAAAATGTAAATTGTAGAAGGTTAATTTTAAATTTTGTGAAAAATTAAAAGAATTTTTTTAGTTATTTTACGTTAAATGCTTCCAATTTAGTTTCTGGCAGACATGAAATTATCTTCAACCAGCCGTATCTCAGCACCTATTGCACCTACATAAATGAAAAAAATCTCAATAATTTTCTTTTTCTATAAGCTTCATTTTCTTCGTGATGTTTTTTTTTTTCATAGAATGCCTATTTTCCCAGTTATTCGGGAAAAACTACTGAAAAACGTCTTCTTTTAATAGAAATTGTACATTTTCAATCAGCAATAACTCGGAAAATATTGACTTATCGGAAAATGTTCATAAGATACATTTTGCTTAAAATTGATTGCTTGATCGATTCCTGGGGTTGTTTTCAATATTTTACTTTTCACCCCCAGAAGGGGTGGCATCCATCCCCTGGGCAAAAGCCCTCATCGGCACTATATAACTTTGTTTCTTGAGGTATTTTCTACTTAAATTATAAATATTTTTTGAACTTTAACACCCCATTTCTTAAAACAAAAGGATTTCCATGTGTTTATAGAAACTCTTGATTAAACACGGGTGAGATATAACCTCTAAATTACCTGCCACTATAAATGTCATTGTTATTCAATGCCTACTGGCACAAAACATTGCTTTGTACCTACTACTCTTTGTGACGTAGAATCCACCTCGTATAAAATACATACAAATCACATTTCAAGTAGTTTCAACCTGGTAGATTAATGACGAATTTCTTCCGTCAGAATCAGCGCAGCCCAACATTCACCCTGGCTGCATATCGAGCACGGGCAGGGGCAGGGTAGCGGCCAGCCCTACATCGACGCACACCGCGCAGCTTATCGGGGGTGCGATATCCCCGTCGCTGTTCACCTCGCCCAGCCATCACCAGCAGCAACCCTTAGTCATGGCCAACTACCCCGTCAGCGCCAACTTAATGATCGGCGATTACATGAAACCGGGCAACGGGGTGGCGATGCCCGCCGTCTACCGCCAGTAGTGTAGTTATTTATTTTCAGTGTGGATGGTGTGTGACAGACGTGCGTGTGTTTTCTTGGACGAGGCCAGTTTTAGCTCGCGGTTTCAACCCGTTCGGGTAACATTTCGAGACTACATAGTTGATTTTACGAGATTCAGTGGATTTTATGGTTTTAAGAGCAATTTTTACAACACGCTGGAGGCAAATACGTTATTTGTCCTACGTTACGAGTTAATCTCTACATTTCTTTAGTTTTCATGAAAATATTTTACATACAAATGTGTATCTAATTTTAGAAATTTTTATATACTTTAAAAATTCAGTGATTTTAAAACGTTTTAGGAATAGCTATGCAAATGAAATCGTTTAATTGTTTTAATCTCGTCCAGGAAAAAAGCGGTCGTCTTTATTATTTTCATAACGTTAGCGAGCTCAAGAACTTTAAAAGAAAGATCTGCTGTAGCGGCAACTAATGCGTATATTTTTAATTCTTAATTTTTAGAATTATTTATGATGTTTTATGAATGTGATTTTTTAAATGGATTCCTCAAGGTTGGGGCGGTATCGTCGACATAACGTACGGATAAATATTTTATATTCCTGAGCTCTTTAGAAGCTTGACGGGTCAAAATCTAGGTGCCGTTTTTTCAGCGCATTACATTTTAAGACTGATCTGCCATCGCTATCTTGTTTGCCAAAAGATATGGGTGTGGCAGGATTATATTTGTAAAACCTTGCTTTTTATTACGTCCTTAGTACACGTAGGTATTCAGATTTCTTTCTCGTCTGAAATTTTGTCTTCGGCTGCGTTTACCCTCCCAAATCTGGAGAGTCGGACGGCTATTCTATAGGACCAAGCCTTACGTTACGAACATTTTTGAGGAAACGTTTTTATTGGGATTTTTTTTAGATGTGTATATGTCTTTTAATTTTGTCTAGTTTATATCATAGGCATGTATAACCGTGTATGTAGACTGCAAATAGATAAATGTTTTTACTGTTTAAAGGCCTTCGCTTAAAGACTGCTCTTGTAATAGTAATAATAATATAACTGCGTCTATAATGAGGCATTGTGGTATCTTTGACCGTCAGACTTCCAAAGAGGCTTGTGCCCATAGGCGTGTGCTCTTTTTTTATTTAGGCGACAGTTTTGCGTATGATTTTGTGATGTTTATTTGCGTGCGGTGATAACTTTACGAAGGCGTCTTTATTTTTTGGGATGTCGTATCCATGGCCTTAGCTTATTTGAATGCGGCAGGGATTCTTCATAATTTACGCCGTGGGCGACCTCAAACAATCGTATCAAATCTTCCGGAACGATTTTTTTAAGGCGAAACGCTGAAAATAACCCTCGAGCAAGGCTCCCGTCGATTTTTTTGAGTCGTCCGAAATATATACACGATTCGTAGTGTACATTTTATGATTAAAAAAACGCTTATTTTACTTTTTGTATTCATACTCGTAAGGGTTAGTTTTAATTTGTTCACATCACCAGCTGAGACTTTTATGTTATTTATGAAATTACTTTACAGCCGAAGTGTATTTATTGATTATTTTAGGAAATTCCTACTCGATATTATATGTTATACGACAGTCGCTTATGGTTTTTCTTTTTGTAATTGTAAGAAAACCTGACAATAGGAAATGATTTTGTTGTAATTTTTAATATTATGTAACTTGTATATTTTTTTGTTTGTGGTTTGTCTGAAGTGTAGAACAATCTCTAGGCTAATAAAAAAAAAAGGTATACCAGGTACGGTAGTTTCATTTGAATCTGTGAAACTTGAATTAACCCTTTTTTTATCCATAACAAACCTTTTTGCAATTTTTTTTTTGTTAAATAAGTTGTGAAAACTAAAGAAAATTTGAGCGAATGAGCTATACAGGGCGTTCCTTAATGATATGAGAATATTTAAAGGTGTGATTCTACATGAAAACTAATGATTGTTTGTTTTAAGAACGATGGTCCAAAAATGTTCCGTTGCGAAAATATGGGGTGGTAAAATTTTAGGAAAAGAAGGAAATAAATTTTTTCAAAACCTCTCGACTTACTTCAAAATGCTGGAAATCAGGTGACACACTCCAGGCCAACTAGGTTTATTATCTTTCGAATTGAAAGGGAATATCAAAAATAATTTTATTTGGGAAAAAAACCATTGGCGTACCATTTTCTTTAAAAATATCAGTCAGTACTCATACGCACACCACTGTTGGAGTTAAAAATTATGTTTGTATTGAAAAACATGCACCTTTAATAACTATCACTGCATACTAAATATCACTGAAATATTTCAAGTGGTTTCGAAAATTTTATTTAATTTCCTTTTTTTCTAAAATTTTAACACCGTATTTTTGCAAAGGAACATTTTTGGACCATTATTTACAAAGCAAACTGCAATTAATTTTTCATGTAGAATCACACCCTTAAATATTCGTATATCATTAAGGAACACCCTGTATATGGTGTAATTTTAAATGGTGGAATTAGAAACACAAGAATTTTTTTAAACCTATTTTTCACTATTTTCTGGACAGGCCAACATAACCTCAAATAACAGCGAGCGCTAGCCGGAACGCATAAAAAAATTAATTTCTTTAATTCTACAAACACAAATATTCATAATTATGGAAAAATTTAACGCATTGTAACGTCATTTAGTGCGACTTAGTCGGAATCTAATCTGAAGAAAAGCGCACGCAAGGAGCCTCGAAGCAAAGTGAATTTGTCTGTCTCTAGGTTGTCGTTATTATGTTCATGTTGTGAGGCGTTCTCTCCTGTCCCTGTTATTATACATCTTATGGATTAACGACAGCACTAAATAACGTCACAAATTAGCGCGTCACCTGTTTAAATATACGTGCCAAGCTGTAATAATTAATAAACAATTTTTTTGCAAATGTCAAAATTCAAACCAATAAAACACCGCGAATGGACTATACACTCGACATTTTAAAAAATACATTAATCACACACGTTTTAAACACGCTTCTCAAAGAACAGGAGTGTGAAGGAACCATTGCATTATTTACGTCCCGATTTTGGATTCACTTTTTTTTCTTCCTGTCCGTTTAGTTTCCCGCTCTCATTCGAATCATCCATCAACCCCAAACACAACCCTCACCCTTTGCGCAAGCAGAATGGCGATCGCGATTGTCGCAAATCGCAACTGATGAGTGACCTCGGCGGTGTTTTGTTGCTGCTTCGACGATTTACAACAATTATGGTAAGAGAATTTCGCTGTAAAATGTAAACGTTGAGGTTAGGAACCGCACAAAGTAGTCGGAAGAGCCCTTGTCCTCTCCGAATAGGGGATTTGCGGCTCCCCGTTGAAGTTAACGATTCGAGAGCTCTATGCAAAACATCCTTGCGATGAGCTTTAAATTTTAATAAATAGCTGTTTAGTACAGTTTATATACGTTTTTGAAATCGTCTTTTATTGCAAATTGTAGTAGCAGTGAGCAGGCAATGCCCAAATTGGGCATTAAATGAAAACAAAAATGATTTCTCCGAGGTAAAAAGTTTATTCAAAAAGAATTGTATCAAGTTTTATTTGGTAAAAAATTTCCCATTTTTTTTAAGTAGGTACCTAAGAAGATGGAGTACAAAGAAACGGTGGGTTTGTTATTTTTTTTATATACATTGTACATATAACTGGCTACTGTAACATTTTTTTAAAATTTGTGTTAAATACTTTAAAATTACTATTTGTGCTGACTTTTTTTATAGATTTACAAATTTGTAATACAATTTTTGCAATAGGTTTAAAGCAAAAATAGTGGCAGTTGCAGCTAATTGAAATAGTCATATTTTGGAAATAAAGCATGAGACAATCCATACATGTCTTAGGGGCTGATTTCTATGCGTGAATAGAGAAAAATTTTTTTCATTATGAACTGATATTCACGTATTTTCTTCATAATGAAAAATAAACATTTTTCGAAAAATAAAAGAGTACTTACCGGTTTAGGTCTATCGCTTTAATTAATGTTTTTTTTGAAGAAATTTAGTAAAAAGGGCATATATTGGTTAGGTAAAAGAACAATTTGCATAGTCATATTCAGAACTTTTGACACTCTCGCTTCTGCCAATTTGATTATGGACACCCCAAAAACATATGAAGGAACGACAAAATCAAGAGTCTCTTTTTTTATGGGTAGATTTAGGAGTGGACATCAATTAGCCACTTCTACTTGTGTCAGAAAATCATTTCGTGGCCGGCTATGACTTTTTGAAAGAGCATTTTTCTAGAACCCATATTAGCGACTTATTGCAAATATAACTCTACAGTGTGAATCAGCATGCCCTCCCAAAACTCTTGTGTACCAAATTTGATGAAAATTAATTCAGTGATTTTCTTTTAATACAGAATTATTCCAATAGTAAAAGTTACCAGATTATGGATGCCTGTTCAAGTGTGCCTTGAATGACTAACATTACTGGTATTTTTTTTTTGTAAATTTTACAACAGCTTGATTACTAGAAAGCTTTCTCACATTTTTATAAAACTCCTACAAATCGGCAACAGTAATTTCTTAAAGTACCGAATTGAAAGTCGTAGATCTTCTAAACTGCGCTGTCTGCTTTTGTAAACCTTATATTGGAGAGTCCCCCAAAAGAAAAAGTCCAGCGGCGTGAGATCTGGAGACTGAGGGGGCCAATCTATTAAAGAACTTCGTTTACCTATCAACTTGTACCAAAAATATGCAGTTAACCATTGCATATATCTTGTGAACAATGGCATGGAACAACACCATCTAATTGTAGATAAGCATACCGTCTTCCATTTAGAGGTATTTTATGAATTATGTACTTCAAAATTCATTATTCAAAAAATGTAAACATCTTGCACCATTGAAGTTAATTTTGTTCTATTATTTGTTAATTCCAAAAAGATTTCTTTATAGTAGTTGTTTTTTCGTGATTAGTCTTGATCAAGGGTGATAATAGAACAACAGAAATACAAGATATTTCTTGCAGCGCAAATATTGTGTTTTGTATTAATTGTATTTAGACATATCATTAGTTTTTATCTTGGATTATTTTTGGTATCGAAGAACATTATTTGACTTCATTTGTTAATTAAAAAAAATGATTGAATTTGTTAGAATTAGCTTAAACAATAAAAGAAAAATTTAGGACTTGATTATGAAAAAAATATTTCACAAATTTCATCTTTAAAAGTTCTCTGGGTGGACACAGAAACCAACCCCCTAAAAACGGGCCCCGCGCTTTATTATCAAAACACGACCACTTCAATTTGCTACAGCCGCCACCAATCAAGACCTATAAAGCATTTTCAGACAATATAAAATCACGCCATGAACTTCCCGCCGTTCGGGGGCCACTTCTCCACCGCCATACCCACGATCCACCAATTCGCCGCCAAATTCTCTCAGGAAACCGCCACCGGCACCCTCTGCCAAACTCAGGACAACAGCAATAGATACACCGCAAATGGAGTACCCTCGTTCACCCAGCACCACCCCGCGACGCACCAGCAGATGCTCAACAGCATCAACACCAAGTACCAGGGCGGCTACACGAACCAGACCGTCTACGGCCAGCAGGGCAACATCCGGCAGGAGAAACGGCAGAGCTACGAGCCCCAGGAGCTGGCCCAGGAGCTGTGCGCCGTCATGCTGCAGCAAAGCCAGCAGCAGCAGCAGCAGGAGAAGCCTGGTAGCGATAAGGTAACGGCAGTGTTTCAATGTTTTTATTTAATTGGATGTTTCCGCTTCACCGCAAAGGGAAAAAAAAATTAGCTTAACCAGATCCTAAATAAAAGAAAATCTTGCGATTTTAAGGGTGTCATTCCTCTATATTTCTCTTTTTGCCCGTTTTCTAGTCGAAACAAGAAGGAAACGATCGAAGACCCCAACACACCACTCAGAACCAACAACAAAATCACCATCACCCCCAAATTCACTCCACTCAACCCCAGAACATCGCCCAAAGCCAAACGTTGAACACCTCCTCGACGATGCCCGCAACGTGGCAATCCCTGGCGACGCCGGGTTCTGCGGTGGCCGATTACCTGTCTCACCTTCCCGCTTCTACGCTACCCTTAAGCCTCCATCATTTCTTAAAGTACTCGGCGGAAAACATTAAGAAAGAAACCAACCAGCAGCTGAACATACAGAATTCCGCCGAACCCAACATGAACCTTCTGCACAACAACTCCATCAACATAAACAGCTTGAATACGAACGGACTGAACGGCAACGTTATAAGCGGGAATACGAACTTGGCGACGGGTTCGATGAACAGTCTTAGCTCTTTGACGACGATCAACGCCACGCAAATACAGAACCCCACGCCTCCCAAGAAAAAGAAGAAGAAGAAACCCGAGAAGGAGAAAAAACCTAGACCTAAACCAGGTAGATATCTACGCGGCGTAGGAACTTACCGTTTTGTGTTTATTTTCTCATTTCTTTAGGTGAAATTCGTCTGACCACGGCATTAGACGGCTCGACGCTTTACTGCTGCCCGGAGTGCCACATGGCGTACCCCGAGAAAGAACTGCTCGAACAACACCTGGTGGGCCACACCTTAGAACGTCGCTTCGTTTGCGACATATGCGGGGCCGGCCTAAAAAGGAAGGACCACCTGACCAGGCACAAACAGTCCCACAATCCGGAGAGGCCCTACGTGTGTACCGTTTGTTTGAAGGCCTTCAAGCGCAAGGAACAGTTGACGTTGCACTTCGTCATACACTCGGGGGAGAAGAGACATGTCTGTACCGAGTGCGGCAAGGGGTTCTACAGGAAAGATCACCTCAGGAAGCACACCAGGTCTCACATCGCGCGGAGGGTGAAAGCGGAACTTTCCCAGCAAGGTAAGTTCATAGTATAAGTACGTTGGATTCAAATGTGGACCGTAAAAAGGCTAAACGAGTCAAATTATGAAGATATAAGTCTGTAGGAGCCAGATAGGTTTAAGGGGTGCAATTTGTAAAGATATGATCTTATTCAATAGCATTAAGCTCTGGTAATCTAGCAGGATGCATTCGTTGAAACTGTTTCCTTCCTGATTTCAGGAAACCCATCGCAAGCGCTTCAGATTCAAGTGGCCGCTCCCACTTCCACTGGTACTGGCGCCACATCAGGAATCTTGTCTTAATTATTGTACGCCTTTTGGTTTTTCATTTCGTTTAAGGGAATTCTAGTACTCATTGGTAGGGCGGAAATCGGCATGGTACTTTTTGGCTGTGATAATTTTTTACTTTCAAGTATTCTAGGCTAGTCGCAGTAGATCTGATCTACTTTAAAATTAACGTAAGAAGGATATGAAGTGTGAAAGAAAACAACAATCTATGGGTAAAATTTGAAATTTGTATATTTTCATGTTTTTAAAAACAAAGTTTTGTAAAGGGTATGGCCGGCAAAATGACCATATCTTAATCTGTTTGGCTGTTGAAAATCATACACTTAATCGGAACAACTATTATTACAAGAAAATATTATTTCTTACTGAGAATCCTTTACCCGGATATTGTGATCGAAATTATGTGCACTAGGTAGCGGAAAATGGCGAGTACTAGAATTTGGAGCACAGAGTATGGCCTCTAGTCACTTCCAGACTACCTCAGTACTTTTTATTGTGATACAAAAAAAAATGATAATACTCTGTGTGTATAGGTTTATTTTTAAGGTACAAAATTTTTGCTTTAACGGCATAGTACAAAAAATATTGTTGTTTGTTGTTTTTTTTTGATATTTTTGATAATCGTTTTTTTATATTATTGTGCGATTCTTTTAAACCAGATTCGACCAGCTCGTGAGGGCCAAAATTTATAAGCACGTAAAAACTTTTTTCAAATTTCGAGGATTTGTCGCCGAGATTAAAATTATAACCTACTAGTTTAATATTTTGTATCAAATTTGAAATGAAAGTTGCCGGATATCCAAGAATTATTATTTCGTCTCAATTTAACGTGCTTTTGAATTTTGGGGCTCCGGCAAAACTACGAACATCCTATTTTGTAGTAGAATGAGGTAAGTTACTACTAGCGTTTTTTTTCTTTGCGGAAGTTAGAATAGGAACGAGAAGTATTATTTGCCAATATTATGATAAGCAATGGAAAGTCTGCGTATTTATAAAAGATTTTCAAAACGAAACGGTAAGGCTTTTGAAAAATTTGCACTATTAGGCGTAGGATTTCATTGTGATTCGCGGACATATTTACACTTAATATGTAAATCTATATATTTCGGTACTGATACATAAAAACTATTGAAGTAAAAAAAATAAAGGATGCAGAAAAATCCGATTATTTTGTGAAGAGAACTGAGTGTTTATATTTATAGTGTGCGTGTATACATCGTATAAAAGTCTTTATATTTTGTATTATTTAAAAGTTCTTGGACTGTTAATGGTAAGAAAAGATATTTTTTGCGAAATTTTTGAGGACTTTAAAAGTAAATTTTATTTCGTAAGAACAAGCTGTAATTGTCGACTCGGTATTCTTTGAAAAACTATCGCACTCGTACAAGTGGACGTTTACGTCTTTAATTTTATTCTTGTGTAATAAAATCGTAAGGACACAATAACTTAATAGTACAAACGAAACCACTACTAAAATATGTATGCCATAATAAGTATAGTGATCGTAAGATAAAAAAAGTAATTTGTAACAAAAAATGATATATAACAACCCATCTATTTGATAAGTTTGATAGCGTTTAGTTTAAGGAAAACATATACACTTTAAAATTAAATAGTGATAGAAAATATATCGACAATCTACCGTTAAAAGAAATACAACTCCTTAGTAGCTGTGCCTACATTATTTAAGACCACATACACTGAAGTAAAAAAAAAACAAATACGAGATGGACGAAAATGCCTTAATTTTGTTAATGTTTGTAAAAAAATTTTAATAATCGATTGAATTAAAAAAAAATGGAAAATTTTTCTTAACTCAGTCTTGCAGTATTAAACTGTGATAATCGTTTAAAGTTTTGAAAAATCTTACCTTTTGTCCATCCTGTATTATCTTTTTAAAGTGTAAATATTTTCATATAATTGCTTGTAGCTGAGAGCTTCCTATGTATTTGCTTTATTATATACTTATCTACCTATTTATCAGAAATAAAACCAGTACGATATTTATCTTTCGAAGTTTTAGTTCTATTTCATTTGTTGGTATAAACATTCAATTAGAGCGACATTTAATGTCAAAATTAAAATTATTTAAATAAACTGATGTTTACTGAGAGTAGTTCCAAAGTACCTTTTGTCACTTGATAATTTGGGATAACGAGAAAGAGTGCGTTCGATAATACAGCCTCCTAGCTTCAACAGTTAGGCAACACCCCGGTTCCAAAATAGAAATTTAGGAACCGTAAGGCAACACAAAGACACACTTGTTAGCGCGTTCTTATTCTGCATAATCAAGCTCATAGGTTCTAAACGAGAGCGTTTATTGGGTGTTTACTACACTGAGAACTAATTTTTGACAGAGTGGCCAATAAGAACTCGCATTTTCCAAACCATAAGTTTAAATATCAGTGTCACTTCAACCAGTTCTATAATAATCTGCTCATGCACCCATTGTAAATACCTTAGAGCATATGCTATATGAAGGAAGCACACTTACTGCGAGTGTGTAGACGAGTGGTAAAGAGAGAAAGAAATAATTTGGATACTCTCTTTCTCTCTCGCGCAACGTGACTGGCTAACCCAACTCCTTCCTCATTGATTTTAGAGAAAGAGCGAGGGAGTACCCAAATTATCCTCCTTTCTCTTTATAGCGGCTACACACGTGGTCAGGTCAAACGTACTTGGATGGCAGCAGATTCTGAACAGTTTTAAAATTGTGGAATGTGGAGTTATAATTTCATAATATAATAATTCTGTGTTAAAGATAAGAAATCGAAATAATTAATATGATTTTACATCCGCTCAAAGAAATATTATAAGAATTTAAGAACCTACGTCTAGAAGTTTATTAGGTGATAAAAAAAGTCCTTACCATTAGAAATATTAATGCGTCATCAAAAAAATGAAATATAAACAGAAAACATTGTTGCGGCGTCCCTTTTCCCTTTACATTTCTTTTTTAAAAGTTTTGAATTTGTTCAGAAACAGTTCAATGTGCATACAGTCCTCAAGTTCAGCACCAAAACAAATATTACGTATCTAAATTTTGAACAATTTCTTATCTATGATTTTGAACCTGACTTGAACCTAACCTCAAACCGGTCTTCTAAACCCACCTGTTGATTGACCCTCACTTTTTAAATTATTTGTTTTTGGTATTTATTCTTAGGCTTATCAAGATTTATTCAAGAAGACTGTGCAAAAAAGTAAAGAATAATGGTGACCTTTAACGATAAATTAAAAGCCTTTTCAGTGGAATTATTTAAAGTGCAGGCAATAAAATTCGGCGAATATAAAACCAAAGTCGGTCTTATGACACCAGTATATTGTGATTTAAGAGTGATTGTGAGTTATCCTAAATTAATGGTAAGTAACAAAATTACTATTGTTATGTAACTATTGAAGTACTGGAGCGATGTTGCAGGTTTGTCTCACTTTACACCATAAATTAAATAATTGCTCATATCCTTATAATGGCACGAAAACCACAAAATTATTTCGAGTCATGTTACATCAAAGCGATGATAACATTCCTCATAATATTTTTCATAAATCCTCTGTATTTTACGTTTGTAAATACATACACATAAATAATTAGTGAAAAGCTTTCATATTTGTTTTTTTTTAGGAAACGTTAGCAGGCCTGTTAATTGAATATTTTGGAAAAATTAAAAATTTCGATATTATTTGTGGGGTGCCTTACACGGCACTACCCATCGCTACTGCCGTTTCTATAAAAACTTCTGTGCCAATGGTGATGAGGCGCAAAGAAACTAAAGACTATGGCACAAAAAAATTAATAGAAGGCGTATATAAGGAAGGAGACAACTGCTTAATTGTGGAGGATGTAGTGACGTCTGGAAGCAGCATTTTAGAGACGGTGAAAGATTTAAAAGGTGCCGGAATTGAATGCCGAGACGCCGTTGTACTTTTGAATAGAGAACAAGGCGGTGCGAATATTCTAAAAGAGAACGGAATAACGATGCATGCTTTGCTAAGCTTGACCGAGTTGATGAGGTTTTTGAGGGAGGCTGACTGTATCGACAATAGTATCGTTGAGAAAGTTAAAAATTACTTAGCTAATACCCAAGTGAATCCAAGCGTTATACAGAAATCCCCATCGAAAAGTAAATAAACATTTTTATTTTTGTAGGGCGAAATACATTTAAATTTTTTTAGATAGACTGGAGCTGTCTTTTCTAGCACGGGCGAAACTGGCCAAAAATCCGATTGCCGAGGAACTCTTGCAACTTATGGCCACGAAACAAACCACGCTATGCGTAGCCTCGGACCTTACCAGTTCTACGGACATCCTTAATCTTGCCGAGCGGGTGGGGCCGCATATCTGTATGTTAAAGACCCATATCGACATCGTCGAAGACTTTCATCCAAATCTGATAAAACCGCTCCAGGAAATCGCCCAGAGACACAACTTTATTCTGTTCGAGGACAGAAAATTCGCCGATATCGGGAAAACGGTGGAATTACAGTACAGCAAAGGGGTGTACAAAATCTCATCGTGGGCTAAGGTTGTAACGGCGCATTCTATAACTGGGAAAGGGGTGCTCGATGCAATTAAGGGAAGCGAGGGGTCTGATAAACGAGGGGTGTTTCTTTTGGCACAGGTCAGCGCGTCGGGAAATTTAATCGATGAAAGTTATACTAAAGCAACCCTGAAGTTAGCCGAAGAATACCCACGTTTAATAACAGGTAATTTTTTTTAATGGAATAAATATTTCGCTTAATCTTGTCTACGTTGTCTTTAACACAATTTTTTATAGAATTGACCGTTTTTAGGTATCGTGTGCCAAAGTCCTCTAGCTTTGGACAATCCCGGACTCGTCCAGCTGACCCCTGGGGTGCAATTGGAGGCGAAAGGTGATAATTTGGGGCAACAGTACAACTCCCCGAGCAGTGTGGTACTCGAGAGGGGTGCGGATGTAGCTGTGGTGGGAAGGGGTGTAACGAAAGCTGCAGATCCGGGAGCTGCAGCAGAAAAATATAAAAAGATTCTGTGGGATGCTTACAGCAAAAGGGTTAATGGGAATTGAAACTATCCAAAAATAAAATTGTCAATCTGAGCTATTATTCCTTTTTTTTAGAATTTTTTGCTTCTAAATGATTATTTGTATGTAAATATTAAAAATGTATAAATTTGATGTGTATTATTCAATAAAATGAAGAGAACATTTCAATATGGGTGAGATATAACCTATAAAGTAATCTATGTCATAAAAGTCATAAAACTCGCTGCAACTTGACATCTAGTGGTGCAAAGTGTCACTGAACCAAATGAAAAGGACTAATAAGTTCCAAACCAATGAAAGGGGTGCTATTGAGAATAATCTTAGCTGTTCACTAAATATAGTTCTGTAATTTAATGCTAGACGAAGCATGTTACACACAAAAAAATTTGTTTCCTACTATATCATGTTAAAAAGTTGAATTTACCGCCAAACTACTAATCGGTGAAGATCCATTTATATGACATGGAATTGCCACAAGATAATATAACTCGCTATTTGATTGGTTGCTGAGAAATGCTTTACTCTGTTTCCGTGCGCAACACCGTGCGGATCCACCCTTATCGCTGTCGAGTGGCATATCTTTTTAATTACTGTGAAGTGATTGGCACAATACTCTTCTTGTTGATTGGTCAGTTCAAGAAAAAAAACAACTAACCGTTTTTGTTGCTATCCTTTCTCGTGTTCGTTCCTCCTTGTCCTTGTTTCGTGCGGTTTCGTACCTTTTGAACTTGGGCTAGTGTTGTGTTTGTTAACCATTTTTATCATTTTGGTTAATTGGAATACGAAATTAACGGGTTAACTGAAAAACGTTTATTTGAAAATTCTCAGTGATTTTGTATTTGCAGATTCCAGATCAGCCATTTCCACCATCTGTGCATAATATCGAGGTATGTTTGTTGTTTTTTTGTTGGTCAAGTAAAAAGCTAGGTTATGCTAACGATTAAATCATTTATTTGCAAAATATTTACAATAAGGCATGAGAAGCGAGCAAAAACAAGCGTCTGTTTAACGATACCAAATATTTAACAGTATATGAATATATGCAGGCTTCCTGAAGGCAATTTGCGCGTATATTTGGGGTAGGAAAAACCTAACCTCAATTGTATTGCTCCCCTTTTTTTGTATGCCGATTTGGTAAATACAAAATATTAGAATTTCTTAGTAAATATATAAACTATTTGAATATAAACAATGGGTCAGTCCTTAATAATTAACGATAATTAATTAAAAATACCGTTGGTGAATCACATACGATTACAATAAAGCATGATTTTATTAGACATGGACGGTCTTGCATTAAGTAGCTTTGCTCATTTAAACATCGATTATTCCTAAATTATTTGCTGCGAATTTAGCGCTTGTTTATTTACGTTTTTCATTTTAGACTTGAGCACGTCACGGCTAATTTTATGCAAGCTGTTGAATGGAATGTAGTGTTTAAGTTCGTTACTTGGGAAGTTTACCTTCCACACTAGTCTTATTATTAATTTTAAAGGGTATTTTACAAATATTAATCTAGTACAGTAACTTAACTCTAAAAATTATGCCGTTAGTTTCTATTTTTTCAGTTCTACAACTGTTACAAGACATTTTACACTCGTTGAGAGGTGATCTGTTTATTAATAAACGTTCGATGCTGGAAGTGTTATGAAATAATCGAAAAAGGAAAAATCAGCCTTATGTATCCAATATAAAAAAGCAATAAATGAATGTACCTGTTACGGTAGTATAAATATGGAATTTTTGAGTGTCTTAGGTTTTCGGTTTATTTATTTTGTACAAATCTTAGTCGTAAATATTATTTTAGGTCATTCCATTATTTGCTACTTTCTTATAAGTATGTTCTTGCAATTTATTAACGAATTTCTTAAGAAATGGTTGTTGCTAATGAAACATTAATAAAAATTAATGGAATACTTATGTTTGCTCTATTTTGACATGGTTTTTACTGTTTCGTGAGTTTAATTATAACATTTATTTATTTTCTTAACATTGGTGGTAAATAGTGAAATAATCTATGACGTGCTGCTTTCTAATTAAGAAAATATGGTTATATAAACGTAGCTTTTAAAATAATTTTAAAACGTGAGAAATACAACAGTTTTTAAATATTTTTGTTGAAGGAATTAGTTTAATTAAATCTTTAATTTCTTTATCTTAATTTGAAATTTTATTTTACGTGCGAGATATTAAGTGAAAAATTATAAAAACGATTTTTCTTTGTGCCTGTTTGTTTTATTCCAACATTTAGGCAAAGTTTGACATGGCTCGGTATTGTTTGATTTGAATTGTATTTTAATGATTTCCGCACAAAATTCACTTTTATAATTTACCATTTAAAGTCCCTTTTAGCTCCTTTAGAGTCCTAGGACCCTTATAACGTATTTGGGGGCTACGTTTATATAGACTTTTTTTCTTATTTTGGTTCCATGTTGGTTATACTTACTATTATTTTGACACCCTGTATGCTTCATTGAACAACACCATGTCCTATATCGGTTTTTTACCTTTACTTTGCCCTCTGAATAAATAAATTTATTTATTTTTCGATGTGTTAAGAATGTTTATGATTCATATTTTTTTTTCAAGAATGTTTTAAAAATACATTTTTATATGGAGTTAGGCGTTACCTTTTGAACACACTCGCCTTTTGTCTAGATTTTCTCAATGATGGATGTTTTGTTTTAATTTTGCGAAGTAAAAATATACTTAATTTTTCTTTACTTATTAGGTATTTTGCCACCTGTTAAAAAGTTACAAAACAAAAATGATTTAATAAATCCTAGTGCCAAAATAATCAGTCAAGGATTATTTTTATGAAAATTGTTTTGGCTAACCAAAAATCTCACACCGAAAAAAGCAGACTAATACAAAATGTGCATCACTTCGAAAAGTTGTTTTGAAAATCAATATTTGTTGGCCTTCTAAACTGATAATGACGTTTTTAAATATTTTTGATAGTTTAAATTGGTTTGTTTTACCTGTTTCATATTTGGAGATACCATATGATATTTATTTTCCTCTTCCAAAATGTTGGCCGAACTCCATTGAATTGTATGAGCGTTTTTCCAAGTGAGATCGCATATTTTTTTATCTTAAAATCTTGGTTCCTTGTTGGCTACGTATACTAAAAGATGAAGTAAGTTATTATATTATAAACATTATGTGATGTCTCTATTCTCTAACCATGGAAACAGGTCAAAACAAACTAAATTGAAACTGTCAAAAATATTTAAAATCAAAAGACGGAAACCAGATGAATTTTTGTCAACAAGTTTTTCAAGTAATCGGTATACAGAGTGTCCCAGAATATGTGGGCAATCTCTCGGATGTATACAGGGGACGTTAAAATAACATGACAAGTTCCTATAAAAATTTTCTCTACAGGACCCTAAAAAACGCCATTGAAAATCGATTTTTTTTTAATAACTTTTAAAATACTCTGTGTATTTTAATTATTTTCTAATACGATGGACAACATATAAGACCACTTAAAAATGAAAATAATTTGACTTATTTGGTTTGCGAAGAACGGACTAGCTGTATCACAATAATGTCAATTTTTTTACGATAAAAGCACAAAAGTAATATTTTTAGATAGAACCTTAACCTAAAAAAAGGCGCCCTTGGTTGATATCGATAAAATTAACTGTTTTCGAGAAAAAACTATTTTTATTTAATATGATTTTTCTTAGAACCGTAAAGAGAAATAAACCGATGAAATTTGCATTCTTTCTGTGCCTATCTAAAATAATGCCGCTTTTATTTGTAGTAACTAAATTTATATCCAAATTTCGCGTTAATTGCGCCGAAGACAGAAGAAGAAGAAGAAAGAAGTTACGAGGCTAGTCAGTAGAGGATTAGTAACTGTAGAGTACGAAGCTCCCGAATGTTATTTAGGTTTATGAGAAAATAAAATGCAAATATTACGTTATTATTATTATTATTAAATCACCCCAACGACATATTTAGATTTGTTTTTTCCTAAAAATAATTAAATTACAAAAAGTATTTTAAAATTTATTTAAAAAAATCGATTTTCAGGGGCGTCCTCTAGGACAAATTTTTATAGGAACTTGTCATGTTATTTTAACATCCCCTATATAAATCCGAGAGATTGACCACATAATCTGGGACACCCTGTGTAATGATGCGCGTTTGGTATTTGTCTGCTTTTTTCATCGATGAGATTTTTGGTTAGGCTAAAATAACCCTTTATTGATGCTTTTGGCACAAGAGTTTATTTCAAATTAAAAAACAATTTTTTTTCATATGTGACAAAGTTCCTAATACTTAAATAAAGCAAAAAAGCAGAACTATGCCACAAATAAGTAACTTCAGACAACTTTTAATTATAAAAATTGTTGAAAATTCTTTCAAAAGTAGCTTTGTTTCGAGCAAATTTACGATATTTTGTACAAATGTTATTTGAAAATTGTATATTTCGAGATTCTGTGACATTTACGTTTTTCATAAATCAAAAGTCAAAGTTTTAGTGGGATAAAGATCAATAAATAAAAGAACACTATATTTTAAATCATTGCCAATGTCTCGGTGTTATTTTACACCATCCTCAGGGCTCGAAAATTGAATTTTTCTGTCCAACTTAACAGTTCTAAATATTAAGAAGATGGTATCTAGATACTTATATATGTACCGTCATTCTGCTGAACAGTACCTAAGACCTTATAACAGTTTTTACTGTGAAAAAAAAAAACCGCATTGAATTTGTTCCACGAGTTATAAGTACACATATATCTAGATACCATCTTCTTAATATTTAGAACTGTTAAGTTGGACAAAAGACACTTCAAATTTCGAGCCCTGAGGATGGTGTAAAATAACACCGAAACGTTGACAATGATTTAAAATATAGTGTTCTTTTATTTATTGATCTTTATTCCACTAAAACCTCGATTTGGATAACTAACCAAGATCGCTAAACAGTGGAAACGTAATTGAAATTTTATTTTGAGTAAGTTGCTCAATTTGTTGGCCAAATTTAATTTATGTGTTGTAACCAATGCATCTAAGTCGGTTTATTGGGTTACAACAGATTGGTAAACACAAAACGACTTAAAAGTTACCCGACACCATCATTGAAAAAGAACAAAACCGAGGGTATTCCAAAGGGAATCCCTCCTCGACTTCCACTACTCAGCCTTAGAGACACAACTTTGCCGCGTATTTCTCGGGCCAGAGTCGCAAGAACCGTGTGCGCTAGTAGTTGATCATGCTGGAGATGGGGTTGAACCGCATTATCTTCGACAGCAGGATCCACAGGACGGACGTCATGACGCAGAGCATGACGCCGCCCCAGCCCAGGTCCAGCGACCAGGACGTGGTGAACACCCTGGCGGGGAGGAGGTCCTTGACGCCGCGGCTGCCCGTGGGGCTCACCACGCCGTCGACGGTGCCGTCCGAGTCGTGGGGTTTCGTGTGCAGCCGTTTGAAGTGGATGATGGTCAGCGTGAAGAGGGCGAACGACGCTGAAAAAAATTAGATAACGTTAATGGTGATGTTTTGAGTTCTGAAATTACGGAAGTAGATATGAGCTATTTTTTTTA
Organism: Anoplophora glabripennis; assembly: GCF_000390285.2. Classification (NCBI taxonomy): domain Eukaryota; kingdom Metazoa; phylum Arthropoda; class Insecta; order Coleoptera; family Cerambycidae; genus Anoplophora; species Anoplophora glabripennis. The sequence goes on along the minus strand of NW_019416908.1, from coordinate 65,226 downwards.
TTTTGCTCGTGGATTTATACAGGTTGTACAACTTTGAATGGAGATGTTTGTGTCCTCAGGTTTCATCGTGAAAATTGAATGTCTTTAACTTTTTTTTCGTATTTTTTCATACCCCGCCATTGGACAGATGTAATCTTCCATTTATACAGTGTAGGAAAGTGCCGATGGTCTATCACAAGTTACGTGAGAGCGATAAAGTAAGACATAGAAATCCATGCGATAGAGAAGGATGGCTATAATGAAGGCGTCCCATTCATAGACATACTGAATACTGATTCTGTCTGATCTGAGGACGACGACCGGTCGCTCAGTTAAAATTTGGGCCAATAGCATGCGCTCGTCTCCTACTTATTTGTGGAAGGGCGAAACAGGTGGTGACTATGAAACGCCTTCACTTTACCCATCCTTGTCTGTCACATGTATTTCTATGTCTTACTTTATCGCTCTCACGTAACTTGTGATAGACCATCGGCACTTTCCTACACTGTATAGAAAAAATTCAGTTAATTTTCAACTTAAAAGTCCAGAAAGTTCACTGATGAACATACAAGAGTTTTTTTATGTTCCCGATTCACTTTAAACAATTAAATTTACTTAATTTTGTGTTAATATGTTGTTGATTTTTCCTTTTCCATACTATTTTTACATTTATAACGGTGAAAATTGGATTTTTTTTGGGTTACGTTAATTTTTAACGTTTTTCGTCTGTAAAACATTATGACGCGCTATATTTTTTTACAAGAGGTGCCAGTACGTACCTGCTAATAGGTACATGACCCCTGTGACCAATACGGCGCTGATCTGGTGCTGGAAAACGCCGAAAGCCCCTATAAGGGCTGCGCTGCCTAGGATGATGAGGCACACCAAGGCGCAGGAGATGGACAGGTTCTGCATCCCTGTTGGAGAATATTAAATCAGTTGGTTTTAATTTCGATTCTGAATACTGGTATAAATGAGATAGATAAGGCACGATTTAAGAAAACCATGTAAAACCAATTTTTTCAAATTCCGGAGTAAAAATCGGGGTTCCCGCTTGAAAAAACGGTAGTTGACCTCCAAGTGACCTTGTAAATGACCTTCAATGTCAATTCCAAGGTCACAGTCAGTCACGGTGGCCTCCGATGACCCCAACCTTTAAAAAGGTCTTTTTCCTGATATCTCACTATCCTGAGAAGTTATTCAGGCGTATTCATACTTTTTGGACACCCTGTATAATAATAATAAGATACCTACCATGTAAAATTGAAAAAATTACTAGTGAGAAATTTAATGAGCGTATAGAAGTGGATTTTATAGAGTTTATTTTCTATTCGTAACGAAGATTTCACCCTCGAATTCGAACCTTGACAAAAAATCAATTCGAAGCGAAGAGCGGGCCGGATTCGATAGTAAATTTATTCCCTTATATTATAGCCGTTCTATATTTCACGATTTTGTTGTTTTGCCTTTCTATAAACGCGCCTCGAGACGTCTATAAGTTCTTGTTTTCCTCTCCGACATCCCTTGGGGGCCAGTATGCAGAGATTTGCATATAAATTATGAAATATGGCTTGTTTTCCTGGGGCTGTATTTCAGATATGCGCGCAGTGGCGGCTCGTGACATTGAGAATAGGTGAAGCATGTTCATTGATTGAGTAAAAAGAAAAAAAAGCGCCGCAAGCGAAAATTTTCGCGTTCGTGAGAAGGATTTTCATTTAGATTTTATAAAAAATTGAAATATTAGTTCGGCTTGTAAACTTCTGCGAACATTAACGCACACCATACATGTATGTTCCAAAGAAGCTTTGTGGTTACGACAGCCTGACGGCATACAGAAAGGTTTTTTTAAATAAACACTTATACTCCGAATACCATTCTTTCCGAAACTTCCGAACGTACACATTGTCTTTTGACTTCGCCTTTTTTCCATATCGAGAGAAGGCACAGATCTCTCTCAATTTGAAAAATCCTTTTTGTCCTCAATTTTCCATCCGGAAAATGGCGTTTCCAATGAAATACATACTGGATCATACATAGAAAACATTTCTACATTTATTATACAGAACAAATATTAACTAAGAACCGTTATAATCGTGCACTGGGCGACGCGTATCGTATAAACTGTTTAAAGGCAGACGATGGGCGATGCCAATGCTGTTTCAATTTCCGCGTCATTCGTTCCCCCACGCCGTAGTTTACTCCCGTGTTGGCCGCCTCATTGCCATGACAACCGCGTGCCGTAAACAACGCTTCGAAGAGAAGCGGAATACAGACTGATTTCGATCTGCGTCAGTTGCGTATACTATACGTTGTCGTTGTATGGTACGAGGTTGATGTTCGCGCTCAATGAAGGCAATGTTTTTTTAGAAGGCGTACACCGCGCAACTATTCTGTTTATTTCTGCGTATTAAACAAACAAACAATACATTTTCAATATGGAAGTATACCTAAATTATAAAATTTATATAAAATTGAAAATAATTTTAAATTGCACAACCAAACAGAAATTTTAGGTGAAGCGGTGCGTCGCTTACGTCATCTGACGAGCCGCCACTGTATGCGCGGTATTGAAATTTCCATAACAGGAGGATGTTTAGATGTCTAGATGGAATGTAATACTACACCGGGTGATCACGTGGTTACTCTGATTGGTTCAGCCAAAACATTTAATTCTTTTTGTATAAAATCCATTGTAAATATGAAAAAAGTCCACGTAAATTTCAAGTATATTTTACCGTACTATAAACCACAAGTACTTAGCGTAGGACGTATCGCGATGTATAGCAGAAAAAAAAATTAAAGGATCCGTCTCCATTTACCCCAATTAGGTTACTACGTCCTCTTCATCCCTTTTGTACCCCTATTTATACCGTAAATCGCGTTACGGTCGATCCCACCTAAGGTTGCCCGTACAATTTTGGAAGGGGGATTTTGTATACGTCGGTCGGTGTTGTGTGCGAAATAAAACGGTTTTCGATAAAATAGAGTTTACGACGTCAACGGCAGTTATCCTGTCTGCGTCCTTCGAAGGGGTCCTTAAAATGATCTCGAAACGACGTCTGCTCGACAATTGAAACGTACGAGGCAACAATGTAACCAAAAAAATAAAATACCGGAATATATGTGAGTATTGTTACTTTATAATTTTAAACGGGATGTATATACCAATTTGGAAAACCTGAAATTTATCAGATATGGAAGTATCGGGGAAATATTGTGAAAATTGTAAAATATTTATAAAATTTTTTCAAATGATCCTTCTGGATCTCATGTAACTGAGAATTAAATTCGCCACTACTACTAATTTGTTGTTGATTAGAGATCTTGGAAAGTATTATATGTATAGAAAAGCTGGTTCTTCTTACTTACTTACTTACTTACTTACGTACTTACTTACTTATTTACTTACTTACTTACTTACTTACTTACTTAGTTACTTACTTACTTATTTACTTACTTTCTTACTTATATGCTTTCTTTCTTTCTTACTTACTTACTTACGTACTTACTTACGTACTTATTTATTTACTTACTTATTTACTTACTTATTTACTTACTTATTTACTTACTTACTTACTTACTTACTTACTTACTTACTTACTTACTTACTTACTGACTTACTTACTTATTTACTTATTTACTTACTTTCTTACTTATATGCTTTCTTTCTTTCTTTCTTACTTACTTTTTTCTTTCTTACTTACTTTCTTACTTTCTTACTTACTTACTTACTTACTTACTTACTTACTTACTTACTTATTTACTTACTTTTTAATCGACCGAAATTAAAAATAATACAATTTTCAAAATATATGGAGATTTATAGCCCAAATTATAATAGCTTTCATTTAATTTCACAAAATTTAAATTTTCATATCAAAATAAAGTCAATATTAAAATAACCGAAATTGAAAAATGTCGCCTTTTGCCTTTTTTTAAATGTGGTTGTGGTTTTAGTTTTAACTGCAGTTTTTTTACATTTTTTAATATTATTATTTCATATTTAATACATATATTTTTTTTAATTTTAGTTGATTAAAATGATGCTATCTTCTTCTAAACCAAAAACTTCTTTGTTGTGAGACAAGCAAATTTAGAAGAAAAAGCTTTTTAAAAATCATAAATAAAAATGTTTCCTATTAGGTGAACAGTTTTGTAGTGGCCACTGTATAATTTGTGAAATAATTATACGTACTTTATTAAAAATTTACGTGGAATACATTAACAAAAAATTTAGAAAATGGTGATTGAAAAAAATAGATTTTATATCTTCACAAACTGTAATTTTTTTTAAATCTACCAGGAAATATTGGTCCAAATTTAATATACACCCCGTTTAAAAATTTTTAAACAGATAATTTATTTTATAAAACCCAGGTCTGTTCTAGATTCTTTCCAATTTTCATGTTTTTTATTAATATAATATTCAAACCACATTATAATTATTCGCGGAAGTAAAATTAGTATCAGATACTTACTATGTTGCCAGTCCGCCCTAGGTTCATACCCGCGTACTCCATCGATGCCTCCAGAGAGGTAATTTACGCAGGGTTGGACGGAGGGAAACCCTACTCTGCCGAGAAGGGATATTTCTTCGTCTGGAAAAAAAATAGCGGTGCGATATTTGTTCGCTTAGTTTTGAAACATAGGTATATGATTAACCATCACTAAAGGCTATTACGGGAGAATATCGCGTGACTGCGTCATCTGTTGGCTCTCTGGAAACGTCAAGAAATTCTGTCATAACGCCGTTATTAGTTGTGTAAAGCGATTTAGCGATTCGGGTAAAGCAAAGAAAATGAAACCAAACATCTAGCCATTATTGCGAGGGTGGAGAAAATGAGATTAACTGCTATGAGGCCCGTGTCAGGCTATCAAACCCTCGTCATATTTGTTTGATCAAAGTAGTTTGATGATGTCATTAAGTTACAATTTGAAAATTTACCAATTTCGATCAAACTAGTTTGATCAAAATCATACAATACATACAAGCATAAAATACTGTGTGTTACGTTTCATTGAAATTCATATAATTCAAAATAATATAAAATAACTTTTATCACATCTACATTGGCAGTTCCGTTACATCTTGTTATGTTATTAAGTGGGCATTACCAACAACGACCAAAAATAGCGGCTAGTTGCTTAAGTGTACCTCTGCTCTAGAGTTACACTGTAAATTTATTAAAACCAATTATAAAAAATTAAAAAATAATCCTATTTTGTGGCTTTTTTCTGTATAAAATTTCGCCTAATTTTATGTAAAACCGAATTAAACACACCGCCACTCCATTCCTGACCGAAGAATGAGGTTATTCGGTCATTAAATTTGAAAGGGAAATGAATTTAAATTGTCGGCTGTCTCGGAGGTATAATAAAATGCAGATTTTAATCAAACTAGCTGTGTTATTAAGACGCATTTTATGGGATTCCCTCCCTTCATAGTAATTTTGTACGGCACCTACTTAGTTTAATCCCAGACTTCATTGTATATTCATGTGTAACTGAGGCTTTGCAGAGCTATATTAAGAAGTGGGGTTCGAGAAAATGGCTCAGTGCTGCTGTTTTTTTAAATATCGTAAGATTCTATAAAAAATTCGATGATACCTGTCAGGCTGACGCAAAGTGTCCATATTCCTCCGTGCATGGGCACTAGGAACGCCATGGGTCTGTCCTTCATATCGTTGGTCGACACTCTAGCCACAGTTCTATCTAATAGCCACCTCAGTTTTACTGTCCCGTTAGCCAGAATGTCTAGACTTTCCTTATCCCAGGTCACTTCTTCCCAGTGGTCGGTCATAATGGCAGCGCACAGCATTCCCGTGGCACAGGTGGTCAGCACAAGAGTACCTGTAACAGTTTTGAATTAGTCTAGAGGAGAGGAATACTGTCTTTTAGATTATAATGATTGCAGCTTATCATTGACTAGGTTGTGTTAGTTTTTGGATCTAGAGATACTCGTTAAAACTAATTTCAATTAGTCTGGAAGGGAAAATTACTTCTACAGCATACAGTTTATCAAAAACTAGATTGTGGGAGTCAATTTTTCTATTTTTGGACTTAATAAGTCATCTACTTGGTATAGGTGATCAACACAAGAGTTCTTGAGAAAGTTTTTGATTAGTCTGGATAAGAGTACTACCTTTTTGGTACTGATACATCTAGGTTATCAAAAACTAGGTTGTAAGAGTCGGTTTTAGCTAGTCTTGGACTTAGAGAATTATTTCCGTGGTACACTTGGTCAATACAAGAGTGACTGCAATAGTTTTGCATTAGTCTAAAGTTGGTCTTTTTAATTCTAATAAAGGTTATCAAAAACCAGCTTGCGAGAGTCCGTTTTTGGTATTCTTTCATCTACAGAATCATCTGCATGGCACAGACTGTTGATACGAAATCTGTAATAGTTTTGTTAGTGCGGATAGGAAAAATACGCATGTTTGTCATTAAAAACTAACTCATGAGACTCAGTTTTTGGAGCTAGAGAATCATCTACATGGTGTGGCTTCGGTGGTTGCCCATACTCACCCAGGAGGAAGAACACGCTGGGGTGAACGCTGCAGTTCCAACCCGTCTCGTCCTCGGTCTCGGTGTTCTCCATCAGGGGGTCGTAGTCCACTATCAGGAGGTCGTACTCGTCGTGTTTCAGCTTGATGGCCTCGCCCACGAAGCGACAGAAGTAGCCTAGGGACTGAATCTTGACCTGGAGTTGTGAACGGTGTGGAAACGTTGTGGAATGGTGTGCGTTACTCAAGGCTTGAACCTGAATGTTGACGTTAGCCTGTGATAATAATACTTTATTAGAAAGAAATAAAAAACGGCAAAACTTACATTTTTCTTGCAAGAGTGACCAGAATGTTGCAAATAATGATTTAATTTTTCCTAATAATACTCGTAACTTGTCGAAAACAGTCCGCGACATCTTATTTTTTCAATAATTTGCGATTTCATACTTTTATGCCATAGAAAATTATTTTTTTTTTACAATTTATTCGTTCATAATTAGAAGCCTGTACATAGTGTTTATAACTATTTCTTAAGGCGTATTGCTACTTATTACGTTGTATTATTACATTTTAAAATGTATTATTAAATATACACACATAAATGTAAATTTACATTTGTAGTAAACTGTTTCGGGTTTGTATGTAAGGTGTAAAATGACCTGCTTAATATAATTTTACTTGAAAGAGCTAATTTTACATGTGAATATGTGACGTATTAAAATTACATATATATGTACATGTAAATTTACATTTAGAATTAACCGTTATTTTAATTATATGATATCAAACAGTTTTATATTTTAAATGATTTAACAAAAGTTTAAGAAAGTTAAAACGACTTGCTTACTGTAATTTTACTTGTGTAAGCTAATTTTACATGAATATATGGTGTAGAAAATAACAAGTATAAATGTAAATTTACATTTAAAATTAATCGTTAATTCAGTTACATGATTTCGTATAAATTTACGTTTTATATGTTTTAAGAAATGTACAGGAAATATAAAACGACTTGCTTACTGTAATTTTACTTGTGTAAGCTAATACTACGGGAATGTTTAGTGTAGAAAATTACAAATATGAATGTAAATTTACATTTAAAATTTACCATTAATTCAGTTATATGATTTCGTATACATTTACGGTTTATACGTTTTAACAAAACTGTAATTTTACTTGTGTAAGCTGATTTTACGTGAATATTTAGTGTAGAAAATTACAAATATGAATGTAAATTTACATTTAAAATTTACCATTAATTCAGTTATATGATTTCGTATACATTTACGGTTTATACGTTTTAACAAAAGTACAGGAAATATAAAACGACTTGCTTACTATAATTTTACTTGTGTAAGCTAATTTTACATGAATATATGGTGTAGAAAATTACAAGTATAAATGTAAATATACATTTAAAATTAACCGTTAATTCAGTTATATGATTTCGTATAAATTTACGTTTTATATGTTTTAAGAAATGTACAGGAAATATAAAGCGACTTGCTTACTGTAATTTTACTTGTGTAAGCTAATATTACGGGAATGTTTAGTGTAGATAATTACAAGTATAAATGTAAATTTACATTTTAAAATTAACCGTTAATCCAGTTATATGATTTCGTATAAATTTACGTTTTATATGTTTTAACAAAAGTACAGGAAATATAAAACGACTTGCTTACTGTAATTTTACTTGTGTAAGCTGACTTTACGTGAATATTTGGTGTAGAAAATTACAAATATAAATGTAAATTTACATTTAAAATTAACCGTTAATTCAGTTATATGATTTCGTATAAATTTACGTTTTATATGTTTTAACAAAAGTACAGGAAATATAAAACGACTTGTTTACTGTAATTTTACTTGTGTAAGCTGATTTTACGTGAATATTTGGTGTAGAAAATTACAAATATAAATGTAAATTTACATTTAAAATTAACCGTTAATTCAGATATATGATTTCGTATAAATTTACGTTTTATATGTTTTAACAAAAGGACAGGATATATAAAACGTCTTGTTTAATGTAATTTTGTAAATTTACGGTTAACCGTTATAAGTTTACATTTTAAATGATTTGTAAAGTGCAAAAATTCAAGTAAATGTAATTTTACATAAAATTTTTAATATTTATTAAAATATGTACCATATTACCATATGGAATTTCACCGCGTGCTATTCGGATTTATGTCGCGATTCTATCATATCAGTCACATATGTTACTCACCTTTCCAGCGGCGATATATCTTTCTAGTATTGGGGTTTTCAACTTTCCCAGCCTCTTGTTCGTATCTCCTGCTCCTCAATTTCTCATACCGTAACGTTTGCCGTCGGGTTTTCCGCTAAAGTCCCATTTATCCTCCCAAACAACTTTCCCAACTCCTTTCAACCAGGGACAGGGAGTTGATGGTTCGGTTAATCCTCGAGGTCCTCTTTAAAAATGTATCCCTTAATCGGTGCCGCTAAACGGGTCTGAAACTGGGATTAGAAACGTGGTAGTTTTAAGTAGTATACAGGGTCCGCTGCCAAAAATTTTTTAGCTTTTTCATACATTTTTGGACACGAAACGAATAAAATCGTTATCACTTTTTTACCATGAAAGTACAACTCTTAAGGAAAAAAATGAGCCTTGATTCGTTTCTCTACGACTATTTGTCGAGCAAAAAGAGTCGATTTTCGAGATGACCTTTTTTTTCGAAAAATCGATAAAACTAAAAATTTTTTAATATTTTTTAATTTAAAAAAAGGCACTTTTTTTGCTTGTCTAGGGCTACATTTACAGCAAGTAACAAGTTTCAAAACCTTAATTTGCAAGAGATACAGCAAAAACAAAAAAAGTCGATTGTTGACGGTTTTTTCGATATCTCTCGAAAAGTAATATAGCAATTGATATATTTAAAAATACGAATCGATAGGTTTTTTTAATAGCTACAACATTCTCATTTAACTTTTTTTATTTGAGTTCAAGTTTTTTTTTTAGCGAAAAATCGTTTTTTTCCTTTTTTTGATTTTTTTTTTTTACTTTGGCGTTTATACACCACAGGGAAAAACCCCTTTCTTAGAATTGTTTTTTCCTATATCACCACATTTTTTGTTTCCAGGTGGCATTTTTTGTAAGCTCTTATTATTATTATTAAGCTCTACCTATTGATCGGACAATATTTTGAATGTTCCGTTGTACACGTATGTATGTGTAGAAATCGAAAATATCTGTCATAGTCTTTCAGATTTTTTTGAAAAATGCATGATTAACATTTCGATTTTATAGTTTACTACATTTACAACAACTTTTTTAAGGCCATTTTTGCTCATCCATAATAAATGTATTGCAACGTTTCGTCTTTCAGCAAGCATCATCAACTTTAATATAAACGTATATTATTTTTCCGGAAATGACGTATATATTGCTGTTTAGTGACGTTTTGGACTGGAACGCTCATATTCAATGTTATTTTTCTTCAATGATAGTTAGTTTTTCAATCTCATTTAATTTTATATTTCAAAACTTTCCTAAATTTGCAAAATATGAAATGTCAAAATCCCCGAATAAAATTTTTTGGATACTACCATTTTTTTTAGGTTTAAAAAACTTTCTTAATAAAATATAAACAAATCTCAACGAAATTGAATTGTATACTCGTATTAGAATAAAATCTACAAAAATCGAGAAAAAAATGATCAAGTTATTGGAATATCATTATTGTAAGTTTTGTCATAATACATGTTATGATTTTGTTATGTATTAATTCGTATTTTATAAATTTATTTTGAATATATGTCCTATAAAATTGTAGAGTACCACCAAAATAAGACTGGCAATGAGTTTTCTAGTCTTTTCTAAATATTTTGCTCGGAAGAAAATGAACAAAGGAAACGATAAAATCGAAATCTGAAGAATTGCGGAAACTCAAAATTAGGTAATTTTGCTCCAACTTAGCTATTCTTCCATCTCTGACTGTTTCCGAAGTTGCAATGTTGCCATATCATTCTTATTCAATTTTAAAGTCCCTATAAAGCAAAAGTTATCGACCTATACATCAAATAAAAAATCTCCATGGCCTATTCGATGACTTAATTATTATAGACGTCGTTAAAGAAAAAATCCGATGGAAAATAAACTTTCAGCCTCTATTTTGTTATCAGCAATTGTTTTTTTTATTTAAGAGTTAGTTCAGAAGGCCTTGGTCAAGTTCTACATACTTGATATTTTTTTTGTTCAGGTACTTGATTATTTTACACAGGGTGATGAAAATTATTGTCGAATTTGCTTAACTTTGAACCGCCAAAACTTGGTTTTTCTAAACGAATCACTCCGTATATTTATTCAAAAACTTGTAGAATTTTACCTTATATCTATCCATATACCCTAAACCTATCTGTAGCAGCATTTGAATACGTTTTTTTTTCCATTATAGGAGGACCTTTTTTCTAAGATTTTTTAAGTTGTAGAATAGCGACGAACAAAAAAGTTATGAACAAGTTTCTAGTCTAAAAAGAGGCATTCCCATTAATGTTCTCACACGAATTTCATTCCTTTAAACGTCTTTATCGCAATCGATCAAATCGCGTACAGCGTTCCTTATTCAGTTAACAGGTCAGGGTCGAGCCCTTCATTGAAGGTATTTGCCCTTAGTCGCTTTTCCACGTGGACTGCAATTCTCTGCGCGGTGATTTCTCCGGTTAGACCTTACCTCTGGGGCAGAATCTGTTAGTAATTTATTCGTCAAATATCAGTTTGGAAAATTTGTATCGAACATATTTTTTATGCAGATATTTAAACTGGTAAGCTTGGAAAGCTTCATCGATTTAATCTTATAGCTTCGAAACAATCTTACGGTAATTTCTAGTTTATCATCGGTATAGGGGGTCCGTTCCCTTCGTAAATAATGGGGGTTATGGGTGAGGCTAACGACCAGTTAATCTTAAACCGATAAGAACTAAAAGGCTTCTGCACAAAGTTACGCCAAGCTGGAATATCGTGTAATGAGTTGAGAGGCTCTTTCATCGATCTAGTTTTTATTTTTCTTTAGCCTCCAAAGGATATTTAAACCAAATCTTATAGGAAAAGCCTTTAGTATCAACAGCACCGTACTGTATCCTCTAGGACAATAAATTGGCCAATAGAACTGTTTCTATTTAAATTAATATATTTTTCATCCTTCATATATCTTTAATGTAACTAAATCTGCCCCCAGCATTAACCAAAATGGTCGCAGAGGGACGGAAACATGTCCTGTGTATTTATCTGCATTTGTAAAAATTTTTCTACAATTTCAGGCAATTTATCAAATTGATGTATTCGTACTACTTGCCTGCAACCTTTCCCATTTGAATATTTAAAGAAAAAGTGGCAACTTTCAAAATTTTCTCGGCGGCATGCAACATATTTCTATATTTTAAATTAAAATTTTAAATAAATATTAACATATTTTCTGTACAGTGGCAATAAGTTTCGTTTATCGGTTTTTTCCTTTTATTATCGGGTATTTTAATCAAAAGCTTTACTCCTGATTCATCTATCTATATCATTCAATTTAATTGATACCATTCATCACGTCAACATGCACCGGCAACACCCAATATTAAGGCAACCCAAAACGAAAAACTAATATCTAGATATTTTAAAATTTTCACATCTAAACGTTTCAAGTTGTTTATTTGGCAAAACCTGACAGCGAAGAAAAATGTAGCTTTTTGTAACTATTTGTACGGATGGTTTTTGTCAAAACAACAAAAATACAAGATATTTCTTTTTACTATATTAGATATATAAACAAAACCAACAGAATTCCGCCCTTAGGGAAGTAATGCCTCTCGTAATGGAAAAAAACTGGCAAGTGTAAACCCGAGTTATGATAATGGATTGTTAGAAGGGAGAGAAATGTCCCGTGGCAAGCAGAGACAGGCCGTTTGCGACTAGCAGGCTCTATTTGTGTTCAAATATTTTTCAAGTGTCGGATTCGCCATGACGTCTCGTATTTATTGTCCTCGAGTTCTTCAAGCGCGGATATTTTCGCGATATTTTAAGCTTAAAGTAGCCTTACACGTTAACGCATAAGGGGCTGTTGGGAATAAAATGATTTCCATGTTTTTCTCAAAATACAGTTGATATTTATTCAAGTACAAATTTGGACATTTCTGTCATTGCCGATTTAAAGATAATAATTAAGAAAAACCTTTTTCAAAGTAACTTGAACACTCTGTGTCTCTAATGAAAAAAACATTATATGAACTGTCCCAACTATTTTCTCAAAAGGAGCGCACACTCTAGTTTTTTTAAATGATATAAATGGGGACACTACACAGGGTACTGCTATTACTTCAGCATGGAGATAGAGCAAAAATGAGCAAAAAAGTTGTTTATTACAGGGGCGTAAGATTAACAGTTTTCAAAATACAGCGAGTATTAATATTGGGGAGTTTCATCACAACGTGACAACAGTGCTTAACCGAACGCTACACACGACGTGTGCATGCGACAGACTTGTCCTATGGAAAAAATGTAAACAACTATTATTGTGAAGCATTTAGTAAATTTTTTCCAGTTTTTAAATAAATAAAATAAAATGTATCGAATTTGTAGTACGAAGATAGTGTTGTGCTTAAATTTTAGCTCGAATTTTAGTAATTATGAATCTCTTAAAAGAGGAACTTAACTTTTAATCAAATTATGGATTTGAAAAATATGCAATTAAAGTACCCAAAGATCCACGTCATCCAAATAATCATACGTATTAAAAATAATTTAGGTACTACTTACCAAAAAGCAAAATTCAGTAATTTTTGAACGCACAAGTATAAAACAAAACTACAACATATGCTCAAAATGTCCACCATCATTTTCTGTGCACGCACGGCACCTTCGAATCCAAATATTCGCGCATTCGCTGGAAAACATCTCAAAAAAAGGAAATAGTGGAACGCAAAAAACACCGATACGGTCGAATTCCAGATACCAACTGAATTGTGTATAGGTAATTTTTTTCTCGGAAATGGTTGAGTTTAGGACCCATGTCATATAAGATTCTTTTGTTTATTTTAATATATTCTATCGTCTGTTAAAATTAAGGCAGTTGACCTTCTAACACCCTGTATATAAAGTTAATATAACTGGCATACTTATTTTGTGTAAGAATACCGTTAAAAATTTCAGTGCTTTTCGTTCTTAAATGAAAATAATGAACAATCTTTTAGCTTTAGTCAAATGAATTTGGTCAAATATCAGATTAGTTGGGAAGATTTTTTTTTCGAAAAGTGCCACTCATTCTTTATTAAAGTTATTGAAATGTTCACTTGTATATTCAGTTGGCAATATAATCAATAACTTCTAAACGCTTGTTTATTTTCATACAAAACAATGTATATATCGATTGCGTTAGAGAGAAAGAAAAAGCAACCAACAATAAGAGACTGGACTTAAAAAGATTCTGGGGATAATTAAAATAGATTTTTTCAATTTCGGATTTAGCCAGCCCTTGTAGAAACTCAACTGAACTTTATTGACGTCCGTATTTTTTTTTATTTTAGTTAAGATTGAGGTCTCGTCCGCGATTTCAACAGAGACGTCTACCGTTCAGAGTTTCTGAAAACTTTCGGTCGTGACTCGATTCCTTTAAAGTTCTAGAACTGATGGCGAAACTCCAGAATAACATGCATTTTTTTAACGAGACTTATTATTAAATCACTAAAACGTCTTCTATAAACAAAAACCACCACGTTAAGTTTATAATTTAATATGAAGAGAAAAAGAAATGTTCAAAGCTGTTTTTTTTCATAGCCTGCCTTAAGAACTACAAACAACGTTTCTGTGATTTTATTTTATTCTCGTTCCAATTTGAATCATTTTTGGTTTTAAGTTTTAACGACGTAAAAAGTTACATAGTTTTTTCAGTAAATTATACACGTGGATTCGTAAGCGGGCATGGTGTCGATCCATGAGGAATACCAACACATTTTCTTTGTAATCGGATTTTATTGAGCTTTTTTCCAACAAGTTGTTGCATGTGTTGTCACTTTTGAATCATTAATTAAAAGTGAACGATTCAAATACCACTAAAACGTGGTTGATGCGTAGTTGACTCTATATGGAATAGCGACTGCAATAATTATTTATTATGAGGCCAAATATCGATGTTTTCGAATGGCACACATATTTTTAAGTATCAACATTAATGTTTAATGTCCTGTATAATTTTATGTAGCGTATGAGTACGAATTTTGACGCACTTGTTTATAATTTCGATGTTTTTATACTCTTGCAGTGTTATAAATTCGAAATGGAAATTTAAAATCGATTTGTTCGCCTTACCTGCGTGTACTTTTTCCCCGATGTTTCAATATCTTCCTCGTCGGTCCTTAGGTCGGTCTTCGGGCCTACAAATTACTATCATGCTCGGTAAAAAATTACAAAAAATAAAGCACTGCGTTCTCTAATTGACCGTTGTAGCGTGTGAATCCTCTCAGACTACCACTAGGCGGTTTCAACGTGGGTGCGTCTGTTTTTTTTTCCTGTTGGATCGGACTGGCGCGTGCATGTGCGTGACGGCTCACGCTGGCCCCGCGGATATCTCACATTTCACCCCGAGCTCCACCGGGAGTTCCTGTTATCGCGCGCGACGACCTGCTATCTCGCCCGACCGCTGTGCTCTACTGGTTTGACGCGTTGCGTACCGGCGCCGCGGCGTCGATACCAGCGCCGCGACGCCGACGTCTCCGGGTCGCCGATCCGCGGGGCCTCCGAGTGTAAGTGACGGGCCCTCCGTTCGACGGCCTCGTAGTTTTCGATACTCAAATCATTTAGGAGAATGGTATTCAACCTTTTTTTTCCTTACCCTTCAAAAAGATGTTTATGTTGAAGTACATATAGTCCAGACGGTATCTGTTTCAAAAAGCCATATTTGGGTGAATCGTATATCCACGGAGATTTTTGGCTTTTTGGCTTTCAAATATCACTGGAAATGAAATTTTTTTTTATGCGCATAAAAAAAACGTGGGCTTCTTTTGGCGGCACAATATGTTAAAAAAATTCGAAAAATGTCATATTTTTCTTCCTATTTAATTATGTATCTTTTCAAGAGTTGATTTTAGGCGAAAATGGAAGAGGAAAAAAATTTTTGCAATTAAATTTTTTACAAAACATGTCTAGTTAAAAATCGAATGAATCATGATTATTATGGTAAAAATCGAAAAAATCGCAAAAATGGGATTAAAAAACAATACTTTTTAGGGACTTTTTTTTGGGGTATTTAATTTGGGTATAGGACCTTTATACTTGGCTAAAAAAAACTTCATGTTATGTAGAATTATCACACCAAATTTCATCAAAATCGGTTCGATAGATTTTGCTTAATAATTTTGCAATCCAGATTTTGAAAAAAAAAATTGCAAATTTTCAAAATTTTGCACAGCAAAAACCAAGGCCCTTAGATACTTGAAAATTTAATCACATATAGAAGGG